>NW_005187568.1:1161889-1178990 GCF_000239375.1 Pundamilia nyererei
AAGGAGTTTTTTGTTTCCTGTTCTCATGCTGTCCTACCATGGAAGCACAGCATGAGTAGGGGTCTCTTTTTTCCTCTTGCACTTTCCCCACTGTAGTGTACATTTCAATGTTTTTTTCTCTGATTCTACCAATCTCCGACCTGTATCCCCATGTAATGTTTGTGCTACATGTGTATGGTCGGGGGGGGGGTGTCCCATTTCACTGCAGGGCAACCTGCATGTGACGAATAAAGCTTTGATTGATTGATTGATTGAATCAGATGTCATTATTAGTTAGTAATGTCTGTGAAGGTTCTTAAGCACCTGGACTTCTGTGTGTGTGTGTGTGTGTGTGTGTGTGTGTGTGTGTGTGTGTGTGTGTGGGTGTGGGTTTGTGACAATGAGGCCTTTTGGAGTGAAGGACCCACTTGGAAGACCTTGTATGACTCTGCGGTGGCCTCAGCCATCTTTTATGGTGTGGTCTGCTGGGGACAGGAAGAGACTGAACAGGTTGACCCGGAGGGCCACCTCTGTTCTAGGATGCCCTCTGGATCCAGTGGAGGTAGCGAGTGACAGGAGAAAGGTGGCTAAGCTGTCATCCTTGTTGGACAACATTTCCCACCATGCAGGAGACTCTGACAGCACTGAGCAGCTCCTTCAGTGGCACGAGACAATGTGATGACTTTTAAAGTTTATGATTTAGTACGGTAGGCTTCAGACAGCAGTGCCTCCTTTCCTGAGGGTTCTGAGATGGAACAGGCTACTGACTGACCTACTAATGTGTGAGAGTATGCTGGTGCATGCCATCCCTGTGTACACTGGTTGCGCAACAGCTGACAAGAAGAGGCTCCAGAGGGTCATCAGAACTGCAGAGAAGGTGATAGGCTGTTCATCCTCCCCCCCTGGACTCCATTGCCAGCTCTAGATGTCTCTCCAGAGCCAGAGGGAGCCATCTCCATCCTAACCACCACCTTTTCAACATCCTGCCCTCTGGAAAAATGTTCACATCAATCAGGTGCAAAACCAATAGACTAAAGAACAGCTTCTACCTGTGGGCTGTCAGAATCATAAATGCAAATTAAGAGCGTGAACAGATTTCATGGTGTCGCTCACTCTGTTGCTGCCATCCCCTGTGCAATGTTTCGGTCTTTCCATTTACTGTACAATATTTTGGCCTCTGTGCAATATTCTAGCAGATGTGCAATTACCATTCCCATCCTTAACGACCAGTCATCCCTTCCACCCTTATTTATTATATTACATTATTGCCCCTGTAACCCCCCCCCCCACAATGTTTCTGTAACTCATACACCGTCTATACAGCGTACTTATATTGTTTTCCTTTGTATGTTGTTTTCAGTACTTTTGCACCTTTTCGCTGTGCAAGCAACTGCACAATGACAATAAAAAAGTTCTAAGTTCTAAGAAGATGTATTTGGTTTAATTGTGATTATGCTAAAGTGATTATGCTAATAAAATCTGATCTTAATGGAGACATGAAATTCAATAACCTCTGCCTTAGTTAAAAAAAGGTGACGGGTCGAGGAAGGAGAGGATAATAAGTTGGGGGTAAAGATCAGTGAATCTTATGTACACCTGATTGGTTTACTAGATATTAGAGAGTTGGGATGAGTGGGCACTTGAAGTATGAACTGGGATACCTGGAGGCATTCTGGATCAGTCACTGGCACCCTGCGAGTTGAGCAGTTAAAAGGATTGGATTTCAGGAGTTCACCAATTGAAATTCCAGCAGAGGTGCCAAGGGGAGATGCCCATGGTGAACTTACAGATTGGACTTGGATTGAATCTATTTCTGCTCATCGTTATTATCATCATTGCTGTGTTTAATTATAATTCTGAGAAGGATCTGGACTTTCATCATTTTCCTAGTGGATTGCAGCTTCCAAAGTTTTCCCTGTGGATTACAACTTGGAGATGATGTGGGATCTATCAAGGAATCATTTTTTCTGGATTATTTCTATTAACACAGAGCACTGAGGTGGAACACATCGTCAGTGCTGGAAATGCCTCTCACCACCAACCTCTCTCCAGGCACGTGCGGGGGGGGGGCTAGAGGGGCTTGAGCACCCGCCCCTTTCCTGATGGGTGCCCAAGGTGCCCTTTTGTTGAGGCAACTTTTTAAAAAATATATATATATTATTATTTTTTAATGTGTGTGTGCGTGCGGAGTCTTGTCTGTGCCCCTCAACAATAATATTTAACTATTAATCACAGTTTTGCTAAATAAAAGGATCTGGCTTGCATCAGTCACATGATCACATTTAACCAATGATCGCCCTTGACGGCAGAACGCGCTGGTTACGAGCCGGGAACGAGCTCACAAAGAGCACGCGCATTTTTTGCGGTCCGGAGCTGTAAGAGAAACACAAGTTAACTCAGAGACACAGACTGATGCAACAAAACCACTAAGTAGGTGTACATCATACACTGTAGTGTGTAGCACACAGGAGTATTAGGTAAGTTGGTAAGCAGTCTTGTTGCAACTGACGAACTGAAACAAACGAGCGTGCTGTGTGTGCAACAGCGCGACAAACATTACCTGTCCTTTTATTAACTGCTCAAGTAGTGCTGGTCATAGCTGCTAGCTACCTGTGTAAGGCTGTCATGGGTCTGTAGCTCTGTCACCGATTTAGGGAACATATTTAGTTTTAAAGTATTTAGAAACATATTTAGTTTTAAAGTAAGTTTCCGGGCTTTTCCTGCCTTTCTGGAGGGATTATATTTCACTAAAAAACGATCTAATATGCATGTCCACATAATTATGCATTATTATAATTATAATATATTAAAAACACACGCTGTATTTTAAAGAACATACATTAAGAAGCAGATTGTATTAGATTTATATTTTAAATAAGACAAAATTTGGATTTTACAGCAGAAAAATTATTGTATCTCTACAGTTTAAAAATGTAATAAGCTTTGCCCCTGCACAGAGTGGATAGTGAAACAAATGGAATCATCATAAATACATTATTTCATATTTATTACTTCCCCCTCCTCATTGCTTTATTATTGTAGCTCTAGTAATAAATAATAATGTAAGGATTCTGGATCAGCACCATGCTGCCCATAGTATATACAGTATTCTGAAGAAGGTCTAAAATGTCACTGTGTGTGCGTGCATGTGTGTGTTTTATTTAGATGGAATTTAAAAAAAAAATAAAAAATTACTCATGATATAACATTGTCCAGACATGCCTGGTAAGGACATGAGGAGGAAACAGTAGGAACTGTGTGAGGCTACTAAAGGCAGTGCTATAACATTTTTCTGTCATCATTTTATTATAGATTAAGTGCAAGAGTTGTTAGGTGTGGATAATTAGATTATAGTTTATTGCAATAGCAAGTTGTACCTTGTTCTCAGATAGACAGCAAGTGGAGAGTGATATATGAAAAGATGGGATGGAAGGAAGAAGAGAAGCAAAGAGTGATTCACAGGCAGAGCCTAAATTGTACAAATGTTTGTATGGGATATTGTATTTGTTTTAAATGTTATATACCTATGTGGTATGTGACTTTTGTTGCTATGATGCCAGGTCTCTCTTGGAAATGAGATTTTTAATCTCAATGAGATTTTTTACCTGGATAAATAAAGGATTAATAATAATAATAAAAAAAAATTCTCAGTTTTTGTTGCCTTATGGTTCCAAGCGCTGTCACCAATCTTTGCATTTTGTTATTATCTCATGACACTTGTTTAATCAGCTACCATCTCTCCTATGGACTTTTTAATGTTTACAGTCTCAGATCAACACAGCCCTGCCCTCCAGCACTATCCACAGCAACCCCTCAACAGCAACATTGTACCCATCAGGTAGAACATCGGCTACGTTTGCTTTGCCTTGTTGCCCATATTAGATTCTTGGTGAATGTGTGTTGTTGTTATTCAGCCTGGTTCAATGTGCCCCTTTTTAACTTTGAGCACCCACCCCTTTAAACCTCTCTGCACAGCCCTGCCTCTCTCTCCCCACAGATGAGAACAAAATTAGAATTTATCTTTTTTTACTTTTGCTTTGCTTCTACCAAGATGTTTTTATAAAACACTGGTCCTTGAGCTTTAATTCAAGGACCAGTCAGGGTGCCTGTGCTGAGCCCGGTCCCTCACTGAAAGGGTATAGTGGGCATGTGAGTAACATAACAGGACCTCAGAGCAATGGAAGAAGATGACCTGGCCTGAATAACATTTTCTTTTACATCATCCATGTGGATTCTGCCACGTACCACCTACCAAGCATTGTTCCAGACTATGTAGCCCCTTTCATGCAAACATTTCCTTAATATTGAGTGCTGATGTAAATCACTTGCCAAACTGTCTGTGTGTAAAGATATTCCTGAATATCTTTAGAAAACGTTCCTGGTTGAAGGAAAGCTTTGTCTTCAGTGGAGCACAAAAACAGAAAAAGTTTCCACTTGTGATTCACTACAATGACTAAGTGGATATGTCTTGCCAGGAATCCCCAGGAACAGTGCCTCAAGGGAGCAGTCTTACAAAAATATTCTGCTTGTAACTGGGAAAGCAAACACTATGGACAACTGCTTTAATAACATAACATTAGGTCATCTTACAGAGATGTGAGGATGCAACAAAAACACTCCCTTTTACCAAAGAAACCATCCATCAGGAGAAAAGATAAAGTGAAAACTAAAACTTTCCACCCACTGACAGATACAGGCACAGAACCGTTATTTGTGGAGACAAATGGTTCCCACAAACTGAGCCTCTGATTTTGGACATGAAACATTTGAAATATGAGAAAATGTCTTACATATAAGGTCAGAAAGTGAAACAAATCTGTAATGATCACCAAAAAACGGGAAATCGTGTCTTGGCATAAACTTTGATTTTAGAAACTATTCCCACAACTCGCACAAAAATACAAGTTTACAAATTACGTAATTTCTTTCATTGTAGCAAATGCTGATTTATATAGCACCAAGTATAGAATTCCCTGCAAGCAATGAATTAAATAATTAAATACAAACACACATTTCTAGGCTTGTTAAATAAGTGTATATTAGCACACAGCAGCAACTCGTAGGTTAAAAGTATAAAGTGAAAAGTTCCACATCAGTTTACAATGAATCCCGTGGAAAAAACAACAAACAATAGTTACATTCTACCACATATAAATACTATGGTATACAACGTAATCCATCACTAACTCTACAACTGAGTCTTCCAGCATCCCTCAAACATTTCGAGTCACACCTGCAGGTAGTGCAGTGATTTAAGCGTTCCTCCCAACATTGCACATGCTTCCTATTACACGTCAATAAACTGTGAGTATATGAGTCTGAGAAATTCTCTCACTGTCAGCGTTAAAACACTGGCAGTGTTCATACCGACAAACTGCTGTGCTAAATCTTTTAAACAATCATATCAAAACACAATAAAAGTTGTCTGGCACTGAGATGCTTTTATCACCCCTTTAAAGCTTTATTACCTGATGAGAGCATCACAGGTTGAGACTACTACAAACATGTTACAATGACTGGACACTAAGCAACCAGTGCTGCATTTAATCAGAATACCACAGCACAACTGTATCTACAACTGTACAAAAAATTCATATTTCAGCTAATGCTTCCACTTTGTTTCCTGCATCATTCACCACGTGGCCAATTAACTTTCCACTGGCGTCCTTTGAGCCAATATAATCTCGTTTTTAGTTAGCTGAGATGGAGCCTTACAGCTTAAAGTATCAGCCTCCAATTTAGGCAAAGTGGCCTTCAGTGTAACTTTTAAATCTCGATACAATTTAAATGAGAGCGTTATAGAAAAATTAAGAGAGGAATTAGCTACAGAGACCAAAACTATTTCAGTAAAATGCTGTAAACATAATGTTTAAATGCTGTAGAGTGTAGGACTTTGAACTAGAGATCTATGAGAACTGACTCACTTTTAAGTCCTTAGTTGTGACCGTAAATAAATACAGTCATGATGGTAACAGTATATGTGTGGCTGGAAATTATGGGCTAATGATTCACCGTCTTCCGAAAACTTCTGAGCAGTGTCTCTATTTCAACATAAAGTTCACACTTTGTCATGGCTTTGGCTCTTTTGCTTTTATAGACCTTGAGACTGCTCGACTTTGAGAAATTTAAACCGAACTTGAGAAAATATTTCAAGACACTTTAAAAGGGACCATTACCAACAATTATCACAATGGCAAAATATATAAAAATGGTAAATGGCCTGTATATGTATAGCGCTTTACTAGTCCCTAAGGACCCCAAAGCGCTTTACACAACCAGTCATCTACCCATTCACACACACATTCACACACTGGTGATGGCAAGCTACATTGTAGCCAGAGCCACCCTGGGGCGCACTGACAGAGGCGAGGCTGCCGGACACTGGCGCCTCCGGGCCCTCTGACCACCACCAGTAGGCAACGGGTGTTTTGCCCAAGGACACAACGACCGAGACTGTCCAAGCCAGGGCTCGAACCGGCAACCTTCCGATTACAAGGCGAACTCCCAACTCTTAAGCCATAATCGCCCATATATTTTAATTCCACACATATAAAATAAGAAGAAGGCTATAATTGATGAGTTTTGCAGTTATACGAGTCATGTGCTGTCAAGGACATATATATTTTATACCAGGAAACCACAGTTTAGGAGGCAGTATGTAAAGTGAGCTGTCGTTAATGAGTAAAAAACAATGCAGCTTATAACTTGCATAGGGTGAAATTAACCCACTGTCATAGCTTGTTCAATAGCTTCTCACTGCTGTTAATCAATCGGTAGCTGCATATGTTTCATGAGCAAAAAGAGTAAAGGGGAAACCATAAAATACACCGATTTTCCTGGAGAAGAGGCTAAAAACCATCCTCAAGATCGGATTCGAACAATCTTGATATATGTGATATAGATATTAGTGAGGAAAAAGCACAGCGCCAAAGAACACTTCGTATTCTGCCTTGGTAATATAATCTGGATGTGATGACATCACACGTAGTTTGTCTTTTGCTTTCAGGAAAAAGAAGCCAGCTGTATAGAGGGATTTACTCCAGACATCTTCGCTGCAGCTCATTGTGTGGATCGATGAGAGGAGAGTCATATCATTTCTGTATTCTTCTGAACTATGCAACACCTTGTTCATCAGTTTTTTATGGACAGGACACACTAAACCACTATAAGTGATCTGCAGGTAGACACTGTACAAGCCATCTCTGGGCACCACAAGATCCCCATTGGAGTAGCTGAAGCCGCCGTGACAGTAAGCATTTCCGATGTCATGTGCCCATTGAAGGTACTGCCCATTCGTGTTATTCCCTACAGGAGCTAAAGAAGAAAAAAATAAATAAAAACTAAGGTTACTCATGTTTCTACTTGTCTATAATTTATAGCTAGCTTCAAACTTAAGTAAAAGTGAATGACTTCTTGCAGAGTCATGTGTAAATAATTTAGGCACAGAACCTTTTTTTTATGATAAGCTCCATACAAAGTGTGGTTAATGAAAAAAAAACTTAAATAAGCATAAGATAAAGACACACACACACACATCATTTTTAACTTTACCTGTTAGCATGGCAGCTGGATTAACCAAGTTTTGATGTCTTGAAGTTTCTAGTTTGTTGACTACAACACAGATTGAAAAAAGAGATTGTTTGAAATGTGGTGATGGCGTTTCTGTTTTAACTTCATGCTAACACAGTATTAACATTTACCTGACAGGTCGGGTGGCGTGGTTGGCTGTAAGGAAACAGACAAAGTCTTAGCATACTTTATTAGAATGACCAAAAATATGATGTAACTCGATGCCAATGAATCTACCCTACACTATTTTCACCAAAGTGTGATAGCAGAACACTGTTTATGTATATTAGAAACAATAACCACAGGAACACTCAAACTATAGGTGCCTGGTAAATGAGCTATGTTAGAACATTTAGGGAATATTCAATCAATTTCAACAGTTTCGCTTCCTGGTTAAATAATGGTTTGGGACTAAAAGATAGAGAGACACTCTCCAAATCTGAGGGTTTGTTTTTAATATACATTATACAACTGTTTTACTGCAGGAAGCAGGTTTCAAAAATAGCATTGACATGAATGTCTTTAAATGTTTTTGGACGCTTCACTGACTCTGTGGTTCAGAGTTACTGAAATATTATGACCTCATTTGTTTGAGGACCACACAGTTTTTAGTATTGTGCCAAAAAGAGATCATCTGACAAAAAGTGATTTCCGATGTTTCTGTGTTCTATTTCAGCAATTATTTTTCTAAATAATAAATAATATCTTTACTTACCAAGCACTTTATTGGTAAAAAGACAGCAGTGAAAACAATCCAGGAAGGCTTTATGTAAAAAATGACCAAGTATCATTATCAGCATCTTTATGATGCTGCATTATTGTACCTGTAAACAATCTAGTCCTTTTCAGTCACATAAAATATTCTTTTAGAACTGTGATGTTATATTTGTTTCAAGTCCTGTTCGCCTCTTGGCCAGATCTCTCTTGAAATTACTTTTTTGTTCATTTTAAATAAATAAAAGATATGCAAAATCCTCTTTGCCAAAAACTGATTGTGGCTTCCATTTTGTGATAAGAATGTTCTTTCTGGCTGAAAAGGACTTGATATAATTCACGAGAAATGCGTTTGACATGTTTTTGACAGAGTATATATGTCTGTGAAGGTCCAGACGTTTTTCTTTCAAAGCTCTTTAGACAGAATAGGTCACTTATAACAGTTTAAATACCCGCAATCAGTTTTTTTATAGCAAATACCGGAAATCACTTTGTGGCATAACACTTCACGGTCACTGTGGTCATAAAATGAACTCGCCGGCCATAATTTCCTGAATCACAGATCCCTTATTTTGGAGTTCATCCCTCTAAGGCTACGTTCACACTGCAGGTCTTAAAGCTCAATTCCGATTTTTTGATCAAATCTGATTTTTTTTGTCTGCTTGTTCACACTACAAATAAAATGTGACAGCAAACGCGCTCTAGTGTGAACCCTCAAAGCGCCACGCATGCGCAAAAGAAGTCGTCACACACGACGCGCTCTGTTTAGACCCAGTAGTGTTTGACTGATGGCCTTGATATAAAGATTTGTTTCTGACTTTACGTTTCCCAATTTTGCTTTAAGTTATAAAGTTATTTTGTTATTTTCATATGGCCTAATAATTATCCTTGTTGCCGTTTTAGAGAGGAGCGGCGCTTCAAAGGATATAGTTGCAGATTTCTGTCAGAATCTGCAGATTATACAGTACAAATAAAATGTTCACGTTTCTCAAACGTTGTCTTCCCAACAGTTTCACTGGATGGCCAGGAAGCGTTCACCATGTTTTCTCGGGCGCTTCTCCGACGCTGATAATTGGTGTCTGTCTTGTGTCAGTGACGTAAAAAGCTGGTTTAATGCGACATAACCATTCAAACAGCAGTCGCTTTCTAAAACATCAGATGTGTGTCGGATTCAGTACCACATACGAAAGCGACCCAGGTCGGATTTGAAAATATCGGATTTGTGCTGTTCACACTGTCATACCATGATCGGATATGGGTCGCATAGAGTCAAAAAAGTCGGATTTGATGCGCATTCGCCTGCAGTTTGAACGTAGCCTAAAAAGCGGTTAGTGCAGTGTCCTGTGGGACCTTTTCCTAGGCAACGAAACTAACACAGATGATAGGTTGGGTTCTTCCTCGGTGTCTTTTACAGAGGCCGTTTTTAAGGTTTCAGCATTTTTAAGCAAGTACGTTTCTGCAGTGTTGCCAACTCCTCAGTAAGGAAAATCGCTATTGGCTGTCCTAGAAGTCGCTAAATGACGCCATCGCCTAATTTTGCATAATTGGTCATGCTAATCCAATTGTAACCTATGTTGTTGGAGAGAGAAATAACATCGTGGAAGAGACATAAAGTGAGTAAAAACGTCCTAAATGCATTTAGAGTTCATTTAGAACTACAAATTAAATTTCTTTTAGCAATTATTGTTGTTTTTTTTGTTTTTTTAAATGTCACAATTCCAACCCTACTCCTTTACCCGGGCTTGGACCGGTGAAAGTGACCCGAAATAGGCACTCTGGTGGAGTTACTTTGTGTGTGTGTTTATAAGTAGCTTTAAACCTTGTGATCCACAAAACAGCATAAGAGTAAAAGAAGAACTGACTGCGTTACAGCACCCGCTGCTTGTTGAGAGTAACAGCGATACGCGCTTTCACGTCTTTTTTTTTTTAGCGAACTTCCCAACAGTCGCTAAGGGGTCTGAAAACTCGCTAAATATAGCGACAAAGTCGCTAAGTTGGCAACACTGCGTTTCTGTAACTAAGCACTCCAAACTACAGCTGCGCGGTAACAACATTTGGGCACGTGCGCTCTGTTTTGCTGGCCGTGTGCGTGTGTGTCGAGCTACCGCGCGTGCTTGGATTCAAGTGTGCCCACGACTCACAAGTGCGAATAATTTCGTGGAAAGTACGCCGCCAACGCGCTTTGGCTAATGCTGTAGCCAAGTTTATCAAAACATTGCATGAGGGAATAAACTTTGACCCGGCTGGCTTGGAAACATAAAGAGTAGAACATATCTTGAACGCATCAGCCGAGGATTTAAAGGCGTATGAGTTAGCTGCGCTTATAATAGATTACATTGTTTAATATGCGCTAAACTATTCTCCTCTCTTTTTGATTTTTTTAAAGCAGTGTTAAAATAATATTTCAGCAGCAGCAGCTCTAAACGGAAAATCTTAAGAGTGTGTCGGGTATATGTTACCTGGCTGCCCGGCGGTGCATGC
Organism: Pundamilia nyererei; assembly: GCF_000239375.1. NCBI lineage: Eukaryota > Metazoa > Chordata > Actinopteri > Cichliformes > Cichlidae > Pundamilia > Pundamilia nyererei. Next base: position 1,172,633 of record NW_005187568.1, read on the forward strand.
CTTTGACTTCGGAGTAAAATCGTGATTAGTAAAGGCAGAACTCCTGCAAGCACCAGAACCAGCACCAAGGCTAAAAGCTTAGCCATTCGCCTGTTTCGTGTCTCGTTCGGCGACAGTAACTGAAGAGAGGTGTTCGGGCTTTGAAGTACTGCCTCCTCCCCTACTTCAAAACCCCATTTGTCTTCCTCCATGCCTCTGCTTTGCTATTCCCGGATTAGCCGCTGGCTCCCATACTCCATCTCCATTTATTAGCGTGGTGTCGCCCACGTTGTTGCAAGTCTCGCTTTAAATGAGTTTCACCGGGTATCGAGTATCAAGCACGAACTTCCTCTTTTTTGGGGCTGGCTTTTCTCTAACACCGTGAAATACGTTGGCTAGTTTGGTTTTTAGTGGAACCAAAGCACGAATGCTAGGAGAGGGATTGATTATAATATAAAACCACGACCATAAAAACTCACCTCCTGTTGAACACGCTGTGAATGACAGTCCCATTAATGACCATTGGCTAGACTTTGTTTTTCAGCTGCTTGTGAGGACACTGACAGTGTTTTCGAATGAACGTCAGCACTCTGCTAGCTGTAATCTGCCCCTTTGTCCAGATGTAATTTGCAGACTAGCTGTAATCACGTCCGTGTAGTCTAGACATAATAAATAAATAATTAGTGGTATGCTGTAGTAGGTTTACACATTTTCCAAAGAACTAGAGGATGGTGTAGCTTGTGAGCGGAAAAACAACATCTAGTATAAAACACATGGTTATGAATGCATTGAATCAGTTTCTGCAAAAAAAGAAAAGAAAAAAACCTTTACAGTAAAACAAGCTGAACGATAACTACAGATAAATGGACTGATTCTTATATAGCACTTTTCTACTCTCCCGGAGTACTCAAAGCGCTGTATACAACATGCCACATTCTCCCAAACTCACAAGCACTGACACTAAACTGAGTGCTTTTCTAACAACATCCACACTCCGATGGATGCATCAGAGAGCAACTTGGGGTTAGTATCTTGCCCAAAGATACTTGGCATGCAGACTGGAGGAGCCAGGGATCGAACCACCAACCTTCCGATCAGTAGGTCACATCTGATAAGGTTGATTTAACCTCTGCTGGGGGTTTAAAGGCAGTCGCCTGCTGGGTTATACAACCAAAAGGAAACAGGAGCTGCTTTGCAAGCGACATTAATTTTTTCCCACTTATGCAGGGCTGGTTCATGGGGGCAGCTGCCTCAGCAGAGAAGCCTAGACCCTCTTCTCCTTGGCCATCTCGTCCAGCTTGTGCAGGGGAACACCAAGGCATGCCCAGGCCAGCTGAGAGATATAATCTTTCCAGCATGTCCTGAGTCTGCCTTAGGACCTGCTCCTATTGGGACATGCCAGTAACACCTTGCCCAGGAGGCATCCTTGTCAGATGCCCGAAACACCTCAACTCTCTCCTTTTGATGTGGAGGAGTTAAGGCTCTACCCTGAGCCCTTTATGAATGGCTGAGCTCTGTACCCTATCTATAAGGGAGACACCAGCCACTCCTGGGAGAAAGATAATTTCTTGTATTTTGCTTGTATCTGCGATCTCGTTCTTTCAGTCACTACCGAAAGCTTGTGACCATAGTTGAGGGTAGGGACCACGGCCTAAGACTTGGTGCTGATTCCCATTCCCGCAACATCATCTGTGAAAAGCGGAGATGAGATTCTAAGAGCACCCAAGTGACACACAGTCTATTACACTGCACCTCCTATCGTTCTCATTTATTTGCAGTTTGTAGTCATACTGGCATTTAATCTGTCCTCCATTATTCATGTGCCCTATGTCATGTGACATTATTCAATGTCACATGACATTACGACAAATTTCTCATGTTATCTAAAATAAATGCTGCTGCAGCATTAGTTGCTTACATAGACAAAAAATTTAGAGTGCTATGAAAACAGAAGCTGATAATATATCAATCAATGAAGTGTTGTAGATTACTGATCTGAGTAAGTTGGCAATGTTAAGCAATTTTAAGTAGCCTGCAGTTGAAAAAGACTTTGAAAAAGAATTTAAGAGAGTATGTCAACTGGTTAGCAGCAGTCAGCCTGCAGTAATTAGGGCATTAGTTACCTAGAAACAATCTGTGAGTAAATCAAGTTCCTCTTCACTCATCTTTGTAATTGTGACTTCCTTTAATTGTTTCGGTGAACAGTAAATGTTTTGCATTCTTCGAAAGGAATGATTCCTTGCAATCACCTTCAACTTAACAAACAGGATTTTGCATCATCAGAGCCAATATGAAATCTCAGCTGTCCAGTAGAACTTGGAATATTTTCTTGGAATTTCCCACGTACTTTGGTTTATGCAATGTAGCAGTTTAAATAACTGAAATTAACTGAACAGAAACTGACTTTTTTTTAATCAAGGGAAAGGAATAATGTTACATTTTTCAGAATGTCACCGGATACCTTTTGATAACAATTCCCTTTTATCATATATAAACTTTTGTGTGTTGCGTACAGGATGTAAACTGAATGTTTTAATTTTTTTAATTTGCACAGTGGAAAATAAAAGGCTTAAAAAACCCTGCTTGCAGTGTAAATTTTAAACAGCTAACATGTGAGTATATTTCTGTACTTTTTAAATGAATTGAGACAAGTCTTTTTTATGTCTCAGGAGGGAATTGTTAAAATGTGATAAAGAGATGTGCAACAGACATAAACAACAGTTAAACCCGTTTTTATTTGAGAGTTGGGCTCTGACTGTGAGGTATTATTTACACTGCTCTTTTTTAAAATTCTTTGTTATGAGTTGTGGGTGCATTTGAGTTCTGTAGCTGCGTGTATGGCAAAGTCAACTGAGAATAAGAAATCAAAATACAAAAAGCCGCAGGTCGACCGCCACATCACGCTCTGGGAAGTGAAAGGTTGGGAGCTTGTTGAGTGACAGTGTCCACACGGTATTCTACCTGTACAATAATAGTGCTACTATTCACATTCATCTGTACAATAATAATATTTACAGAGATCACATTAGGGAAAGAGCCAGTACCTGAGGAGTTGGTTTCATAATTAGCTTTACTCATTCACCATGGTAAAAAGAAGCACACCCACCCAATGGTAGCTATATTCACACAGAAAACGTGGGGTCCTGTCTGGGATCAGGTGGAAATTGCATCAATATTACAGCAACTCACTGCTTGAGATGATGCAATTTGATTGTAGGTGAGAACAGGATGTGTGTGGGTTTTTTTAAACATCTGCAGGTTGGTTTCACTACACAACAGTATCAACAAGACAATACTGTTTATGTTTTTAAACTCTCTATCATCTGAGTCACAGTACTCACCCTATCTAAGAATGAGAAGCACTTATTGAAATGGTTTGTTCAACTTTTGCTGAGGAAGGCAGCAAAGAGCAGATTAGATTATAAGATTATGGCCTTTTACACAATCCGAGTATGTGTCACTGTCTCACCATACTGCCAGAAGAAAGCAGTCTGTAAATACCAGTTGCAGTTTCTTTAAACAAAACACTCCTCTTAGATGTTTTAGGTGAGCTGGCACACTTTAACAAAAGTGAGAAAGCTATGAACAAAAGATGAGGTCACTAAGACGCGTGTGCTAACAGACTTTGTTTCCTTCTACAACTCTCTCTCCCTCTCTCTCCAAAACACACCAACTATACATGAAAACATATCAGCCAGTTCAAAGTACCATTTGACAGCACATAAGATAAAACACCATGAATAAACACAGCATACATGTGCAGCATTTCTCCCAACCAATAAATAAGAACAGAATACAAATTCATTAAATAACAATCATCGTCTCAGATTGAAATCACCATACCAAGTGATTCAGTTATAACTTAAACAGTCACAAATTCATTTAAAAAATATCTGAAATGTTAAGCTCCTGGAAGTCCTCTGACTGGTTCCAGAACCATTGTTTCAGCCAACAGGTGCATACTTTCACCAGCCTCTCACCGGCCCTCATTAATCTCCCCAGCAGTGCCCTCTGCAGGCAAGACTTAAACTGGTTTCTTTGGACCCCGTTTCACTGATCACCCATTCCACCCGAAATCGCACGAAAAAGTGGAAACTCTGCGTGTCTTTACTTTGAACTCTCTATCAGGTTGCCAGGTGCTGTAAATGCTGCAGATGAGCAGTATAATGACAAACTGTCAAACATGAAGGAGCTTTGGATTTGGTGTTTTCCAGCAGCTTTATGTCATCTGTAAATCTAGGTGACTGCTTTGGAAATGGATGGAGAGCTAAGCTTTGTAGCAGTTTCCCTGCGTGGTGAGTGCCAGCTGGCCATTGGGCGCTACTTCATTAGCCTCATCCTCCAGCAGGCCTGACACGTCAGCGTTGGGGATGCTGTCGTGGTAGCTGCTGAAGCTGATGTTGTCCTCTTTCAGTTCAATGGTCCAGAAGGGGGCGTTGAGCTTGCGGTTCTGGTACTCCCTGTAGGTGTACACGCCTCCGACAAAGCCCAGCAGTAGCAGCACCACCAGGATGATGACAGCCAGAACGATGACGTTGAACTGAGTCCAGGTGACCTCTGTCAGGGCAGCTGTGGTGTTGTCAGTGGGGCTGCTTAGACTGGTCAGCAGAGCCTGGGTGGTGGAGGAGGTGCTTAGTGTGGTACTGGTGTTGCTGCTTGATGTGAAGGCTGGGATCCCTCTTGCTCTGGGAGACATCAAAGTAGTGCTGGTGGTTATTGTGGTGGAGGAGGATGTGGGGTGCTTTGCTGTAGCTTCTGGTGTGGGAATAATTCGGGGAGCTGAGGAGAAAAAGCATTTCAAGTATTTAATCATTTCAGATGTTATTTTTAAACATGTGAGACTACAGCAGACCTTTTCTTCCAAATTTTAACCCATTATTTTTATTCCTTCACTTAAGTAGCTTTGCATGGTTTGTAGTTCTATATAATGCTCGTTTGTAATCATCTTCAACCCAGCAGTGTGTTTTGGACTTACTCGGATGGGTGCAGTTAAGTTTGCGGTTGTCCCCTATGAAGCCGGGAGCACAAAGCTGGCACTGCGTCCCAGTAGTGCCGTTGATGCAGCGGAGGCAGTGGCCAGTGTCAGGGTGACAGAGCTGGGGCGGGCCCAGAGGGTCTGCATTTCCATTGCAGTCACATGGAACACAAATCCTAGCTGATTTGTAGAAACCAGCACTGCACTCAACACAGTGTGGTTTGCTGTACTGGGGAAGGCACTGGTCACATACTGGAGAGCCACTTTGATCTGTACAGGAACAGAGGAAGTTGCACATCAGCTGCTGATCACTGCTATTTATGACTTTCAAGTACACAAGCATGATCTGAGCTTTGTTTGAGATTTAAGTTTACTCATGTTAAATATGAGCATTTGCTAGATTACACTTACTGCAGGGACAAAAAGAATGTTAAACACATATAAAAAAAAACCCCACATCAAAACACATTCTTTAGTCTCAACTTTGATCGCTATATCATTAACATACATCCATCTTATTTCTTCTGCTTTACCAGGAGTTTATCCCAGCTGCCACAGGGTGAGAAGCAGTTTGCACCCTGCCATCAGTCTGTCACATATATTACAAGCAGAGGTTCTAAAATCTAGCTGTAATGATGACTAGCAATATTATGTTGTGTTTTCTGAAGAACCCTCTGAACATGTATGATCTTGTGTTATATTATACAGCCCGAAATGAAACAGCTATTGTCGGGCCACTAGGTGGCTCAAGCTGACAGTATATGGATGTGAGAGAACCATGTTGTGTCATATCTCCAGAGGAGGGTGTGATTTTCCCTGTTTGTCCTGTGCAACTCAGTGAAAACACAGAGTGCTTATGCCTCAGCCAGGCCCACTATGAAGTACTCTGAAAAGGTTTTACATTTTTTTAGTGTTTTTTTTTTTTAATTCTGGGTTAAAAAACAACAACAGTGATTTGTTTAAAGCTCAGTAATAGCTTGTATTCAACCAGAATTTACATGAACACTGTTCATCTGCAACAAGTGCATGTCAAATGTCAGCTTTCTCCTAGCCTTGAGCCACTGGTCACATGACATCTTCTGGCACGTCAAACAGAGACTGCAGTACTGAAGTGCACTCCCTTCAACAGCGTTGTGTCACCAAGACACCACCGTCATTGGCCTCATTCAGGATGGTGATGAGTCTGCATACCGGCAGGAAGTTGAGGTACTCTGGTGCAGTCAGCACAACCTGGAGCTGAACGCTCTTAAGACTGTAGAGATGACAGTGGACTTCAGGAGACATCCCTCAACTCTGCTCCCCCTCACCATATCAGACAGCCCTGTGTCGACAGTGAAGATCTTCAAGTTCCTGGGTACCACCATCTCCCAGGACATGAAGTGGGAGACCAACATCAACTCCATC
>NW_005187568.1:1179720-1204853 GCF_000239375.1 Pundamilia nyererei
GTGTGTGTGTGTGTGTGTGTGATTTACATTGCTGTGCTTGAGAGTCACCATCTACCGGAACCAAATTCCTTGATTGTGTCTGCACATATACATGGCCAATAAACACGATTCTGATTCTGAAGTAAACATGGTGGCAGCCTTGATGATTAATCAAACCAAATGATCAACGCCTTATTTGAACAAGTAAATCAAGTCTGAATTGGATAAATTTCTTATCTGCCAAATGATTAGAATTCTTATTTTGTAATAAGTATTCAGTTTTAGATTTTAATTACAAGTAATATTATTTTAAGCTAAGTATGTGTTACACTGCCCAAAGGGCTCCAGTGTTTGGCTAACCAGCCTTTGCTTTTAAAGGGTTAATCTGTCTGCAGTAGGAGGATTTTTGCCATATGACTTAGAGGTGGGAATCATCCCATGACACAAAATTATCACAATAATTCATTCAAAATGTGGTATTGTGATTTTGAACATTTAGTGATATGCTTAGTATTGCAATTTATTACCTTTTGTCAACTACAAATTGTCAAAGTCAAACCTTTCCAGTATCTTTTTTAATTAATAAAAGTTATCTCATGTCAGTTATCTTTTTGGCTGCAAAATGACATCAAGCATATAATATGGGCAGAAATCTGTGACATTTTCAAACCATAAATTCAATTTCAAATTAGACTAATTCAAATTCAGTTTCTGATGGCACAGATTTCTGCCCATAATACAATGCTGCCAGTAAAACCCGCCATAATTGCCATAAGACAAAAATCAGTCAAGTCTGCAATCAGTCTGAAATTGAACTTGAATCCCCTCGAGTTGTGCTTATTGAGAGACTCATACAGACTGATGACAACATGTTGGCAATCTGTTTGCATTTATAAATTAAACAGCAAGTATTTGCAAACTTTCAACAATCTGTCAGAGAGTTATTTCAGTCAGTCCAAGAGAATATGAGAACAACATAGGTAACTATCACTGAAGAATTCATAGTAAGACCAGTGGTCATCCTGAGGCATCTTAATTGGCGCCATTAAAAACTAAGGAGCAGCGTTGCTCCTTCTCAGCCACTGCTTGTCCAACTCTGGAACAACTCTGGTCTAAGTTATAATTAAACTAATTTAAGTGACTGAATTGTATCACAATACATTATGCTGCTAACAAAGCACGGAGACTGATGCTCAAGCCCAGTGCACGCTGACCCCAGCCCTGAACTTCAACAGACAACAGGGATGTGCAGTCTTCCAGAATAGTAGTGTTTCTATTTCTATTTCTACATGTTTCTACAGTAGAACATTGAGGTGATTACCTTGGAGTCTTTTTTGGCTCATTTTCAACTTCTCTTTGTGTATCTGATGTAACTGACCAAGCCTGCAAAATTACTTTTACACACATGTGTGTGCAACAGACAAAACACAACATCAAGATGGTGGGGATTGCAGGATTGTGTTATTTACCTGGTAGAGGGGAGTTTTTAACACATCATATAGCAAACATTTACTTCAATCTAAAGGGGTTAGACAGGTTAGTAGTGAATATTCCACCAATATAGGTAAAAAGTTTTTGCAACATGAACAATATGGCAAACGGTCCCATTGTTTTCCCCTTTTCAACACAAGCTGACAAGCCTGCAGTTCCATTTTACTGGTTCCCAGATTGCTCTTCTCATCAAAACACTGTTGCTGTCCAAAGAATAACAGGTTCCAACTTTCTTATAACAAAGACTGGTTTCTGGCACAGAACCACAGAATGTGTGCTCCAAAACTAGGAGCCACTGATTTTCTTCTGACAGAACTTAGTTCTGCACTGCTCAAAGTTCTGCTCTGAAACTTGTTGAAAAGTGTGTGTGTCAACATGTTGGTGGTGGAAAATAAGTAAAGAAAAGAACCATCAGTTTGGTTCTTAAATGTTCTTTTTATTTCTTTGACGCAATCTGATTCTGCAGTGGGATAAATCTCACTGATACCTGAGCTACTAAACCTTACTGTTCGAGCTTTGATTTGATGTGTAAAACTGAACAGCAAAAACTGGGTCATTGAGCAGGGGGTGAAGGCACACAATTTGGCTATGAGAAGTTGAGAACTCGTATAAATAATGTGTGTGACACTGCAGCATAGTAGACCATTCCCTCTCCAGTCGTCAGCACAGGAGAGCTGTTGGCATTGAATGATTTAAGCACAGATAGCTGCCTTCCAGTGGCCTAGATGTTGGTCTCCATCTACTGTAGTTACACGGCTGTGTTGATTTCCAGCAAAACTAAGGAAGGCACATCTGATAAGGTTGATTTAACCTCTGCTGGGGGTTTAAAGGCAGTCGCCTGCTGGGTTATACAACCAAAAGGAAACAGGAGCTGCTTTGCAAGCGAAAAGTGCAAAGCACTCCTCTTTCCAACAGCACACACATACACACATTTGAGTGGTACTGTTAGGCAGGCAGGTCCCACATACACAATTATATAACACAAGACGATTTAAACAAATGAGTCAAAATATCTGATGAAGCTTAGAATAAACTGAAATATCCTGACTGTTCTATACCACTGGGTAAAGACACAATCATACATGGATGATTTAATATGTGTGACCCACATTCTGAACTGGTGCAATGCTCCATTTCACCTCTCCGAGTGTCAGTACAGAGGATATTCATTTACTGCAACAGGCCACATCAGCACATTTAGGAAGCATCTGCCCCTCACAGTGGAGCCATGATACTGCATTGTGGCATCTTCTCACTTGTCACTGTTGCCGGGGCAACCTATACAGGGAGGCTGATCTCTTTCCAGTTCTAGTCTTGAGTCTGTGAGATCCTCGACAGCTGTGCACCACTAACATGAGAGCACCTCACCCTGTGAACCATCCCAAGCATATTTCAAGCTGTCTAAATAGAGGACATGATGATGCCCATCCCCCTGCTCCAGTCTGCTGCTGCCTGGGTGGCGCTGAAATCGCCCAGCTGTGAACATGCCGTCCCAGCTCCGCTCTGCCTGGTTCATGTCCCATCCCCTCCCTCCCACATTTTGAAACCTCTGCTATGGCCCCTGGCAGTGGCAACCCTGATCCGCCAGTCTAAGTGCATCTATACATGGCTGTTGCCATGCAGGCCACCACCAATAGTGGTGGAGGGCATATTAAGATGTAGCAAAGCTGTGTGCCCCAAAAGGGGGAAGGGCAAGGTGATAGAAGACAATAAGCAGTAGAAAGCGAGGCCAGTGATGCAATGCTGAACGCAAACCTCCAAAGGCAGTTTGCAGAAAGGGTTATGGTGCAGTTCAACAAGGATGAGCTGTGATGTCTGAAGCACACAAACTCACACCATGAGAGACTCATCACTTGCACAGCACATGTAGCAAGGTTCCTGGTCATATTTTATTTAATGCCTGGAATGAAGTTCAGGCAATTTGAAGGTAACTGCCAAATTCCCTTGTTTGGTGGACAGCACAGTATCTTATTTGAAATTAAATAACTGCATTTCAAAACTGCAGTATTCTGCAGGTTCATCACATGCAAACTGGTCTGCCTTGCATTTGCTTTAGTTTCAGCTGATTCTTAACTTAAGTATATCTAAGGAAGTATATCTATGCATGTTCTTTCATAGGATGGAGCCTATCCCAGCTGTCTTAGGGCGAGAGGCAGGCTACACCCTGTACAGGTCGCCAGTTGCAGGGCTAACACAGACACCAACAACACTTTGCCCTCACATTCGCACCTATGGGCAATTTAGAGTTTCCAGTTAACCTATTCCCACTAACTGCATGTCTTTGGACTGTGGAAGGAAGCCAGAGTACCCGGAGAGAACCCACGCAATTAAACCTATTTACAACAATTTGAAAAGGTGTGTTTTTTAAACTTCAAAACAATAGCAATTGAAAGGCTTTCTTTACTGACATATTGATGCCAAGCTCATCTTTGGGCCATGATTTTTTCTCTATTACATATATATGTTATTTACGTTATGTGTTTCTCACTCATCAAATGTTAAATTTAGATTTTTTTTACTCAAGAAAATTGAAGGTGATTGCACATTGATATGGGACATGTGATACACCATTTTATCATTTCAAACATTGTTGTTGACCAGATGCTGATCTTCATGTTTTGTTTTTTTTTAAACTACTTCCTTGCGATGAAATTAAAGGAAGAATTGAGGTAGTCTGAGAATGTTATAGAGACTGTAGTTCAACTCAGATGTCAGCTCCACAGAGACCTCCAGGAGGTTGTGGAAGTAGGGCAGCAGCAGCCTGAGGTGAAAGAAGTGGGAACTAGAGTGCTGATCTTTGTCTGGAAACGTCGAAAAGACTGTGGTTTACAGTTGAAAAGTTATCAGAAAAGCGCAAAGGAAATAATTGATACTCAATTTCCAAAAAAGTTGTTTTTGCAAGTCAGTTAAATCCCACATATAAATAAAAATAATACAAAAAGAACATATCTAATGTTGTGACTTGCAACCATGTTGGCATTTAAAAAAATACTGCATTTTAACACATAACATATCAGTAAAATTCAAGAAATTTTGCAATACACTTGGTGAAATATACACAAATAATAAGATCAGTTAATTACACGACTGGATATAGAAAAAAGCAGCAGATAACAATAGGGAGAGAATTATCACTTTTCAAAGATGGTATGTTTCCAAACTGTTCAGCAATTTTTGAAATCATTATAATTTCAGAAAAATAAGCCATTCTAATGTAATATCTTAAAGGACTGAAAGAATCCTAAAATGACAATGTGAGTGACTCATCTTTGAGCAGTGAAGCAGCACTGTATTTAATGGTACAGTCACAGGGTGCAAAGCAGTGGCTGCACAGTGAGAAACATGCTGCTGTTATCATATTCAAAATGAGTTTATATCTGGAATAAACTTTCTCAGTTTCAATATGTTGCCTTTGAAATAATAGTTTTCTTTCAAATGTACAGTGGATTGCAAATCACTGGATTCTCTTTATACTTTACATTTTATGCGGTGTTGTGAATAGGCAGATCCAGGAACAGGACCAGACCTTGAAAGGCTCATTTTAATTTCACTCCATTCAAAATCTGCCAACAAACACAAGGTGTGTATGCAGTATATGTGGTATTATATGTAGTTTGCTTTTTAGGTTATCTAACATTTGGCTGCTGGTTGCTTATCTACATAATTTCTCTGATGTCACCTTCTTTCCTTTTCATTACATCTCCCTTTGACTGCATTTCTCTTTTTAGTTTGTATAACCAGCCAACAGTAGACACCATGATGTCATTCCGAGTTATTTTCAGCAATAACAGCTTGAAGGTGGAAAATGCTTTCCAAGACATCATCACTGTCAGGTTTTTATGTCATACATCCCAGGATTAATGGAGTATAAAGCCAGGAGGCCAGATCTGCTTCATCACTGCAACAAGCCATTGGATGAGCGCTAAATGCCTGACATGTGAACAAGTGCTCACCAGTGTGACAGGTGCCATTGGAGGTGGAGTTAGAGCAGGGGCATGGCACACAGGCTTCGGTCAGGGCAGCTCCAGGACTGCGGTAAAAACCAGGCTTGCAGTTCTCACAGTTCAATCCGTGGGTGTTGCCCTCGCAGTTCAGACACACTCCTGAAAGGTAGAACAAAGGTCACAAGATTAGCTGTTATTCTTTCTTGATCTGCTTATGACAGAAAACGAAAGTAGTTGGTTATATAACAATGTAATCTGACGACATTTTAAAAATCTAAAGCAAAGTTTTTTAAGACCTTTTTAAGACACTCAACAAATGTGAGTTACACTCTCAGTCGGAGGAACTTTCATTTATACAGTTTTAAATATAAAGCAATACTCAGATTGGTGCCTTCCTATATATGTTCCCTGTTTGCAATGCAACATGCTGGTAATTTCTCCGTCCACAAGGTTACTTGTTGCTTTCTGTTGTACTTGCATGAACTGAACTTGGCAAAAAGAGCTTTTGTGCAGAATGACTGGAAAATGACAGAATTCATTTCATCAAGTGCTTTAAAGCAAAACTAAGAATCCTTCAGACCAATTCCAAAACATGAAATGGTTTCAATTTTAATTGAATATTAAATTAATTAATTAATTTGTTTGTGTGTGTTGTTATGGCGTGTGTTTTATTGTATAATTTTCGTAATTGTGAGATAGTTGCTGGTGGCATCTTGGCCAGGTATCCCTTAAAAAGAGTTCTTTAATCTCAATAAATGTTAATTACAAAAAATTAACACAGAACCATACTAAAATCTTTTATTATATTTGGGTTTTCATAAACAAGCAACTACTAGTGCAAAACAATGCAAAAAGTCTTGAAGCAGAGTGTATTTGATGTTTTTGTTAATACATAGCAGTAAAATGTCTTTGGATTCTGGACTGGTGGTCAGACAAAAAAATACATATTTTTTAATAGTTTTCACTGTTTACCATCAGGGTGAGGAGTAAGAGTCATGATTCCTATTTTTTTAAACATACCATCAAACCATTATTCGCTCTTACAGGAACCTCATTTAATGTCTATCAGGAAATAGCCAAATAATCTATTAGAGCTTCCTTGGGTTGACATACTTAACCACATTCTAAAACATATCAAATGGCTGTGAGGACAAAGCAACAACTATGCTGAGACCGCTTAAGGTAACAGTTGCAATTTCACCAAATGTGCAGCTAATATTGCTGAACGCCAACTAGCATGCTAATATCGCTGAACTGCGAGCTACCAAACAGACAGTAAACCCTGTTTGAAGTTGATTCCATGACCTAATTCATCAAAACTCTTGGATGTGATCTGGCTATTGGAACTCACTGGCTAGCCTATTGCCATTTAGAGTTTTAAGTAATATAATGTAATAGCGAAATGGTGAATTTGGTTTAAGGTTTAAGATAATCTGGCACATTGCAAAGCAATCACCTTGCAGGTAGCCAGGTGGGCCAAAGAGAAATACTTTTAGAATGCTTTGAGCATGTTAACAGGAATGGATTTTTAACTTTCATGTTACTATATATACTTAATCATTCAATAAAAACCACAACTCACTTCAGGATGAAGTATGTCGAGGTTATATTGAACTCCAAGGTAACATCCTGGCCTGTTACAACATACCAATCCTGGATTGACCAATTGCTTTAATGTAATCGCATTATATTTATTAGGCTTGCAATATATCCAAATCAGTCTAATAGATGCCAGGGTTAACAGGACACCGGTAGAAAATACAGGTACTGGGGAACTTGTTTTAGTCTTTCTGTTAGGATGCCTGGGTCGTTGACCCAGGGTTTTGAATTTATTATATTATTTATCATTTCTAATCTTGGGTTTCTTTGTTAGAGTTCTCTTTTATGGTTTATGTCTCTGTGCATCCTTAGTTGCTGTCTCCCCTGTCTGTGATATCCCCGTGTCCAGTCAGTGTCTGTGTCTGTCCTGGTCCCACGTCTCTGTTCCCTCTGTTGCAGTGCCTGCGTGTGAGTCTGTGTCTTTAGTTCAGTCTGTGTTATGTTTCCTGTTTTATTTTGAAGGTCCATGTCTGATGTTAATGTATCTAGTTTCGTTTCCCCCAGCTGTGTTTCCCTCCTGTTACCCATTCCCTGATTGCTCCCTCTGTGTATTTAAGCCCTGTGTTTCTCTGTGTCCGTGTTGTGATCTACCCTCATTTATGCTGTGTGTTCTGGCTGCCTGCTTATGTAAGTTCATTTGGATTTTTGTTATGTTTTGCCATCCAGCATTAAAAGCTGAGTTTTGAAATACACTTTTGCCTACCGTGAGTCTGCACTTTGGGTCCACTACTCCTGCCTGCACACAGCGACACCTGACACTTTCCAGCCTTGTAATACCTGCAAGTCCCTTTTAGGCAGCTAAATAAAATCCAGGATGCTATGCCTGAAAAGGTGGGTACAGCTTTATTGCTCACCTATAGAACTTTCTTTCCCAAATAGGAAGCATTTCAGAAGTAGATGATTTAAAAAACAAAAACAAAAACAAAAAAACATTTTTGCACTCTGCAAAAATGTTAATAATGTTACAAAGGCTGTGCAACTGCACCTTTAACACACCAACCAAGAAACAAGTTTTATTTATTTATATATATAAATAGATCAGTCATGTCGACAGATATGATTATGACAGATATGACTGGTGGATGTGGGATTAATACAGTTTTTAGACTACATAAAGAAAGTGCAGTTGTTTTGAATGTTCAGTGAGACCAGGGAAGGACTGCATAAATACCAGTTCATTTGCATGTTGTGTTTACCTCTTCACTACAACATGCTCTGTCTTTCAACTTTACTCTCCTTCGTACCTTTATTTTCATTTAATGTTTATCTACAGATAACATTTTAATTTTACTGAAAACATATAAAGCAGGCTTTAAAACACTTGTTGGAAATACTTAATGTGGGTTGTTGCATTCAAGGAGATGTCCATGCTAATTCTCACTTTAGCATAACTGCATATTTTTCACCTTTTTTAAATTTAAAGAATTTTCAAAACATACTCTTTGCTTCAGTGCTTTATTTAAGAAAAAGAATCCCAGATTAAAGGCATTGTTATTCTTGTAAATATCTGTGACGGCAATCACCACTATTGTGCTGTTTGGAGTTGAGCTTCGATGTTTGTTTGAACTGTTTTGCCTCTATGAGCTCTGACAAAGGTTATGTAGATGTGACTCAGTCTGCCTACAGGCTTATGCCATATCGTTGTGTAACCAGGATTTCAGCCATCACCACACAGAGGTTAAATTACTGTTTAAAGAAGAAGACAGAAAAGTGAATATCTAAATGCAACGACAGCTTGTTTTCAGTTCAGAGACACCAATTTATAAGCAGAATTTAATATGTTAAAGTATTATGAAATTTGAATGTATGTTTTAAGGTTCAGAGAGATTCTAGTGAAACATCATCTTGTTTACTTATCCCTGCACTAGATACTTTTAAGGTTGAAAATAATGTGTGTTGAAAAAACAATGCACCACTGTTGTGTTTATGAGACAGTGTTTGGGATACTGCCTAATTTGCATTTGTGCAAGGAGTTCCTGTGTGAGCAGCCTCAGGGAGAAGCCACAATCGCTCTTTAAAGGGAGCTGTCAAACCTGAGCTATGGTAATCCATAGCACTATGAACACTGAGCCCAAGTGAAGGCTAAAGAGCTCCATCTGCGCCTGCATTATAATGCAAAGACATATGCCGTCTAAAACTGCTACACACATGCCCCACCCACACACACTGCCCCCCTGTGCAGTTCCTCCTTTTCGGGGTTGTCACTAGCCAGTGATTTCTAAGTCTCAAGGCCTGACTGCTGGGAAGCGAGCAGCAATCCTCCTTTACATTTGAAGAAGGTGCAAACTCTCAAGAACACAAACCGAACTGGAATTGCACCCTAGTGTTTAACTTGCTTCTCGGGTTGCTGAGACCACAGACTACAGCAAATATTTACTTCAAGGAAGTAAAGTGGGGGAGTTTTGTGCTGCCAAAGATTAATTAAACTCGGCATTAGACTGTTCTCTGGGTATGCGATCAAGGTGTTACTGTAACCTGGACAAATCCAACATTTGAATTTAAAGAGTTTTATGAGTATTTAATCAGCAAAGACTGGACAATTTGCACTGCCTTTCTTATGCAATGCCAATGAACAAAACAGTGCATGTTGAAAACGCTGCTTCTTTCATTCCAAGCTCTAACAGATTGGTGTTGTCCATGTCAGGGTTCTCAAGAAAAAGCCCAATGCAAAAGCATCCAACTGAAATTGACTGACAGTCAACTTTGGGATTTGCTTGTCTTCGCCTTGCTCAAGGACACTTTGACCCTACAACTAGTAGGTGTAGCTGATCAGTGTTTAAGCTTCAACTCTATTACCTGGAGTCTCTGAGCTGGACTTGTTCGCTGCCTTTTGGAGCGTTTCAATTGAATCATCTGACAAATAACACAAGCTGGTGTATGCTATAGACCGCCAAAGAAGTCTGCGCCTTTATTGAGTGAAATTGTAGTTGCTAGCAATAACATTGGTCCAACACAGTTTACTACTGGCTCTGAAAATCCACTCTGACAGCCAAAAACCAACGAGTGATGTCATGAATTTGGGGTTAAACCATCACAAGATTTATATACATAAATATCAGTTCCATTTACAAATACAGGTTATCTGTTGTCATTATTATTAGTAGTCAGTACTGGTATCATAAAAAAAATATATTTTGTTTTTATGATGATTATAATTTTAAGTGAAGTTTCCATGTAAAATGAAGTAGGATAAAAAGCAGAGAGAGTAAAAGTTGTCCTCTAAAATGAAGCTGATTGTTTTCTTGGACTTTATTTATTGAGAAAAATGATTTAAAAAAAATCAGTCTCTGATAACAAATTACTTCAAAAAGGAAAGTGCTTCCAAATAATATTTATTGGAGTCAATTTGTCTAAACAAAAGCTCTTATTTTGGAATCAGATTGTGCGGATTTGCAGGATTTTCTGTTTACAAGGCAGATGCTTTCACTAACTAAGCTACTGTGGCTCTTCAAAGCTGACTCAGACAATCCTGAATAATGAAAAATTACAAAACAAAATAGAAGGTTAGGTTTTAGTGACAATGAAAATGAGATCATTGAACTGCAGCGTTTGTCCTCAGCTGACTCACCGGACTGCGGATGGCAATAGTTGGTGTGGTTGTTACACTGGCAAGGCCGACAGCCAGTGCTACTGAAGTCGAAGAAACCCGGGTAGCAGTCATCACACTTCGGTCCATACACTCCTGATTTGCACACACATGTCCCTGAACTGTGGGGGCAGAACAGAAGACAAAAATCAATACCCAGTGGATCAAATACAGTCGCAGAAAGCATTTCAGTGGACCATAACACCATGGCAGCATGTCAATGAGGTACTCTGTGTGTGTGTGTGTGTCTGTGTGTTTGGTTTTAACAAAAGGTTTCCCTCCACGCCTTGATTAATTACATGAGGTGATTTATTAGTGGCAAATGTGGTAAGAAATCATGTAAAGTAATTATATACTGGACAAAGCTATGTGGTGCTGCTGAGTAGCATATAAAGCCTAATAAGCTACAAAGGTAGCTTATTAGTGGACCTCCCAGCATGCACTTTTTTGAGAGTGGTTACCTTTGATGAAAAATACACATTGTGCAAATGTATATTTATTACATACAAAGGTAGCATAAATCAAGGTTCACGGTTCTATTTCTTGAATGCTGAAAAAAAGCAACTCTTAAGCAGCTCTTATGTTTAAAAATATTAACAGCAGACATTTGAGATGTTTTAAAGAATACTGTGATCTTTGTCTGTCAGGTTATGAAACGTCAGAGCATCGAGCATCAAGGCTTTTATTGGCCACATTTTCTTTACATAACTGAGAATGATTGCTTTCAGCTGAGAAAATCTCATTGTATAAAACATCTCCAAGAATCCTCCAGCAAACTTAAATCCAATTACATCTGAGTTCTTCAGCCATAACACACTCGCAACTGAGTTATTTCACATGATAATGTGTCTTTCATAGATCAGACCTTTGCTCTCATTATGCTGTGTTAAAAATAGCAAATGCTCATTAATACAGTGTGAGTGTCAAGAAGAGATTTTGTTTTTCTCTCTCATCCACCGCTCACTGGAGGTAAATTCCTTGGAAGAGAACAATGCTAAATCGAGCCCGATCAGCTCTTAAACCCAGACAATGGACTCAAAAATGTAATCTTGGGACAATGACTTCAAAACAATTGAAGCAAATCACAAGTGACTCGAAGCACTTTCCATGAATGTGTGCGTGGGTCTTCATACAAACAAGGCTTTGTTAAAACAACTGCACTTAATGCAAATGAAGAGGCCCATAGCGATGCTTAGTGAGGCGTGGGCACTGTTGAAGACGAGGCTGGGAGATCAACAGTCCTCGATCCTCTGGCTACAACACACACACAAACATCAGGCACTAACAAAAAGTATCAGCGTGATACATCATGACCCTAATACAAGCAAGTGAAAGATATAATGTCCAGCTGCCAAAGGAAAAAATAAAAACATGATACAAAAAAACAGATTTATTTAAAATTGCCATTTATTACTAAACAGAAAGATACTTTGCTCATCAAAAAATGACAGAAAATGTAAAGGGATTTGTTTTTACAATAGCCAAATTATTTGTATTAGATTAGATTACATTCATTGCCATTCTAAACAAAAAAAAGTTCATTTTTTTTTCTTTAAGTGATTATAAACGAGTGTGTGGGGCTTATAGAAACTAGACTTTTGAAAACTGATTCAACATGAATTTTGTGAACCTGGAAAACTAACTAAACGAAAACACAAATTATTGGGGCAATATTATTTGTCTGTCTTTATCTGTTAGTTTGGTCAAACTTTTAGCTTGCAACTTTCCTGATGAGTCAGCGATGTGTGTTTGTAATCGAGATTCTACTTTGGCAAAATCAGCATGTGGTCAGAGAGCGAGGATATGCCTAATATGGTCATCTTAAGAATACCCCGTGTTTACACCTTCTGTTTGTGAGAAGCAGGTAATATGAAAACTGCTTGTAAAGTTAGGGGGGTAGGAGCTAGAGTTTTTTTTTTTTTTAATTGTGCTGAAACTTCCATATTTTATTGAGAAGAAAACAACTTGTAATGTTTTATCATTCAACTCTAACATTCACTCTGCATCAGGATCTGCGGTTGAGTGTACTTGAAAGCTGACTTTTGATCAAATGTGCAGCATCCCAGTAAGGCCAGATGGTCCACTGGCTTTGATTCCTTACTTTTCCTTGTATAAAATACAACCTTTCACCTTTGGCTAATTATACATGTGTATTTCTCTAAGAGGAAAAAATAAAAGAAAGATGTCAAACAAAAAACACTATACATTATGCAGCTGCCTGAAATGAACACTAAAACATTTTTTAAGTATGCTATAATAAATAGCCATCTGTACAGTAATAAATACTACAAGGGACATCAGCTGGAAAATCAGCTAAACTAACATGATTTTTCCTTTTAAAGCACCGACATGTTTCTGCTCCAGCTGCCTGGCAGTCAGTCACACACTGACCTGTGGCAATGCAATGCAATCTGTCATCAGTTTCTAGTGATCCTTCCTCTGTGTGGAGCTCTAAATAAAGACTCATTTACTAAGAGCTGTGCTGTCTTAGGTGCAGCCTGCAAATCCAACAGGCCCTGTGTTGCTTTGTCTCTCCTTTTAAAATCCCTCTAATTCGGCGTTTTTCCTTTGGGGATCTTTTGTGGAATAACTACAACAGGTCTGAAAACCTCCAGGCCTTTATAAAGAGTTTTAACTTGGCTGGAAATTTAAATAAAGCTTTCAACAGACAAACTGTAATGCCAAAATATAATACTTCAATTGAAAGGTAATAGCCTATAGTCCCTGAAAATCGGTTTATAAAACATGTGGATAAAATAAAACCCAGCCTTCCCCCTAGATGGGTTCTACCAGAGGTTGATTCGTTCTGCTGTTATTTCTGCCCATTTAAAAGAAAGAATAAAATTTAAATACATTCCTGGAGGGTTCTCTTGGGTGCTAAAAACTTTGATTGTGCCCACATTTTAGTATATAGGAAATGCTCTGCCCAAAAGAGTTCTGCTGGATTCAAATCATTACTTTTGGATCATGATCACACCAAAATAATCATCTGCTACAAACTGGGAGTCTTGCCATCAGCCAGTGTTTTGGCAGACTCTCAGTGCTGCTGTTCATAAATGTCATATCCCTGCTACCTTCACATATTCAGCTCATTTCAACACACTTCCTCCTCCTTGCTTTAGTGCTGGGACTTCTCAGTTAATATGGTAGTCCTGGCCTGACTGATGTTAAACATCCTGGATCTTGTCAGAGGCAAATAAATATGTCACCAGTGACTGATTTATAATCAGAAAGCTTCTTCTTGCAAAGTTTATTCTTGTATTTCCCTCTTTTGACTGATAAAGGCCACCATTATGCAATGCCCCTTACACTGTCAGAACTGTCACATAAATTCTGATTTAACCTCAAACACTTTGCATGGTGTAACATACAGAGGACAGCAGATTTGATCTGATCTGTATTACTGTGGCTCATTCTATACTCCTACTGTTGCAACTATGTTTCCAATGATTCCTAGCAAGAGCTTTCTAATTCATATAACAATCGTCTGGTGATTAATGGTGAAAATGTGTTAGGATAACAGGATAAAACAAGTGTCAACATTTTGGTTACAGTTAACACAGAATTCTACACTGTGGTCTATATTTTGATCACAATCTTTCTGAAGTGGTTATTCTGAAGAGTTATCTTATCTTAATGCAGCTTTACTAATGACTTTACATTGACGTGGTATTGCACAGCGATGCAGCCCGTCTGTTTGTCTACTGTAGCTTCATCTAATCTATAGGAACTCATAGGTTTGAACTAGGCTTTAAATGTTTACGTTGCGTCTCAGTGGTCCTGCTTGTGAGATTATGAAGACCCTCTCTTTGTCTTCTGTGGCCAGAAGGAGGGGGTTTGTTATTGTTTTGATGTAGTTTCATGGCCCCGTGCTGGCCAAGCTGCTCTGCGTCAGATCTGTGTGTTAAGTAGGTCAGTATAACATAAGCGACAAAGCTTAACCCCATTCTGCTGCTGCTGCCACGCCAGCGCTGCCCCATTGGCTGCTCCTGTGTTGGATCAGGCCAAATGTCCTCTCTGTAACGGGGACGTTGACAGTTCAGTTAGCCACAAGGTTCAGTAAAAAATAAACAAGGAAGTACACTAAGCAGGTTTAGTTGCTTTTCTGGTTGAGCAGTGAAATGCTCAAAGGGTGTGTTAACCAAAAGCAGAGCCAGATCTCCCTTTGCCGTCTTAGCCTTTCATCTGTATGAACGTGTCCAAATATTCCATGTTATAGCAGGGCTTAGCGCGTCTGGTTTTACGTTCACTTCCCACGATCATGAAAACAAAACAAAAACAAGGGGGAAGAAAAGGTTCTCTTTTTTTAATGTAACATGCTCACATTTTTCTAGCACTTGGCAAAGTCATCTAGACTACAAGTCATATTTAACCATCGTTTATTTAGCACTTAATTCAATTTTAGCACTCTATCTACCTCAAACCAAAGCCAATTTACATTCTCCAATTAACTTAAGATGACCATGTCTTTAAACACTTGGAGGAAGCAGGAATGCCTGAGGTACTAAAACCACAAAACAAAGATCACTAACAGGCTCTTGTTTTGTCTTGTAAATTTGGGGCACCCCATCACTTGCCTGTATAGCAGCTCCTTTCCTTACAAGCCCAAACTCACTCAGTATTTAGTTTAGTCTGTGCTAAGATCATTGAATCAGCAGGATCTACACAGGGGGAGCAGAACAGCTTTAATGATTACAGGGTTCCTTTTTTGGGAATCTCTAATGGTTTCTCACCCCAGTCATCTTCTGCAGTGCCCTGAGGTCTCGATTGGAAGTCAGCGCTCCTAAGCTTTCTGTCTAGCTAACAGACAGGTCAACACAGGCACGCAAACCTGCTGTTGCCTGTGTTTTCTTATTGACACTCAAACAACCTGCAGTGGAGCTGCCGGGTAGCAGGGACCAGCAGCTGCCCTTATGAGGGGGGATTACACTCAGAAACTACCCTGTGCCTAACTACTGACTTTACAGACGCAATATTCTGCTTTTCAGGGTTTTCCTTAAATATTTTATACACCTTTTTGTGCATTCAACAGGTCAGCAAAGTGCAAAGGGAGTTCTTCTCTCCTCCAGTAAAGCCTGCTGCTGAACTCTCTCAAATTTCATGCTGACAACCTAGGCTTTTCCCCTGCTACTTATCAAGGTCACCATGTAAAGTTAGGCATGCCCTCAAACACAGAAAAAGCAGCTGCCTCAAAGGCCACCATTTTTAATTTACTAGCTACAGTCACTTTTGCTAAGTTTAAATCTAAAAATGTGTAAAGAAAATTGAATACCCATTGGACTGAGCCAGCTTAAAACTGCAATATGTGAAGAATACTATGGTTGCAATGAAATTCATCTCTCAAATGGTAATACCATTATAGGAAAACATTATTTGTGTACCTAATTAAATTAGCTAAAGGATTCTTTAAAGACATTTTAACCAAAACTTTCAATGTGCATTACCTTTAAGCCTTTAAGCTACCTGATATAAAACACTGAATGAATGTAGTCCGGAAAAAGACTTTTGCATCTTCTGCGTCATTTCTAATAATACTGTTCGCCACTGAAATATCACAATCGGTGCAGAGTAATGCTAGATGAACAGCAAAAATGCCTCCAGTGACCTGACATAGACACAGAAACATCTGTAGCCAAAATCAATATTTCATTACAGACTGTGGTGCTTTTTGACACAGTAATGGTAAAAAAAAAAAAAAAAATCCTTATAGACATTGCCCACAGGATCTGACCCACATACACTACTGACTCTTGTGTTCTGACAGATGCAAGATGATATTAAAGCTCTTTTGTCAAAGACTGGCCTGACCTAACCCAACAAACTGGGTAACAGTGTGTGTCCACTTTACATCACATGATTTGCAGACAGACAGAATGCAAGATCATGAGAGAGCAAAAGAGGGGAATCTCATTAAGGTTGTTAAGAAGACTGAGCAAGACAGAGTTACAAATGTCACTCGGCTTTAAACAGTCGCCAGCCCTGAGAGAATTCTATTAGAGTGGGTAATAGAGAAGCTTAGTGTCCTAGGACAGGGTCAATAATGATCACATATTTATATGTCCACATACAACAGCTGCTGGTGAGTTATTTAGTTAATATTAATATAAACAGGTTTGACAAGTTCCTCATTCTCACACAGCAAAGCACAGACTGCTATCCAGTACCGTACAGTGCTTAAAACAGTTATTTCCTTTATTTTCTTTGTGTTCAAAAGGGGAAGGAAATCTAGCTAAACAGTTATTATTTAAACTAGTATAAGTCCAAAATTTCACTATTGGTGAATAGTGAAATGCATACCGAAATACCTGTGAAACACATTTGTATTTGCTAGACTACCTAGCTAATAACTGATAAGGTAATATCAGCTGAAAATATTGTTTAACTGATCAGTCAGGCTCAAACTGAAATTAACATGGTCCTATTAACACTAAAGAGGACCTATTCTGCTCCATATTTAGGTTTGGTTTATTCATGGGTCAAAATAACTGCCACTGCCATAAGAGAGCAGAGAGCAGGAGGGTGGAGTATTCAGTGTGCAATGGTATTTAGGGAAGTGATAAATCAATTCACATGAACGTCACAAAGGTTTAAAAAGCAGAACACTTCCCTGAAACAAGATGCACATCATCCTCATTACTTCTTCACAGCTGTAGATTTCCAGTAAAAATAAAAATAAGGAAATACTTTCTTAAGTAAGCACTATTCTACTAAACTACTGAAGGCAACCACCTATGTTACTATAGAATAATCCTATCTTGTAGTGGGTCTTAGTTAGGGATGGGTATTGTTTAGGTTTTATCCGATACCGGTGCCAAACCGGTACTTTTGAAACGGTGCTCGAACCGGTGCTTAAAGAATGGAGAACAAACTTTGTCCAAAAACCTCTTATGTTTTTATTTTTAGCAGTCTCTTTTTTCTACAGAATGTTAATCATTAGCTTTTTCTGTTGATACAATATACCTCCTTTGGTTGGAACCGGTGCTACACTGGCAGGGCTAGGGCCAGGACTCTCCTCTTCGGGTTAATGGGGGATGTTGCTAACTCCGGGTCCGATAACAGGCGCACCCGCAGTAGATGTGCTCAGTGTGAGATCTTGCAGCAAGCTATCAAATACGGTGCATTTCTCGGCTTTTAAAAAAACGCTATGCGTCGCCAGGTGTTTCATCAGATTCGAGGTGTTACCTACTTTGCGCAGTATCACCTTAAAGCACTTGTTGCAGGCTGCTGAGTTTGCATCTTTTGCTGTGAAGTACAGCCAGACTTTTGACCGCTTCACCTTGGGCATTTTTAATCTGTAGCTCTGCTCTAAAAGAACGTACGTGCCTGGGCCCGCTTAGTATTCTTGGAAAGTTAAAATGATTGGCTAGAATCCAAAGTGTATGACATCTCATGGGAAAGAAAAGCACTGAAATAAAGCACCGAAATGTGCGCTGCTTTTCGGTCTGGTTACCACCGTTTATGTCAGAACCGGTGCCATAATGGCACTGGATATCGGTACCCATCACTATGTCTTAGTGCAGGACAACAGGTTCCTGTCATTTTAGCTCCTCTGCCTATCAAGCTATCCTGTCTTTAAGAAAACTTTGATTGGGTAACCAATCAAACAGGTATTTGTAGCTGTCCTTGAGGTCTACAATGTTACTTTCTGGTAGTTCGATCCCCTCAGTTCTGACTACCTTCCCTCTCTTTGTTGCCATCTGACTACACTTCTCCAATCCAAATGACATTCCAATGTCATAGCTGTATATCCTGGTGGTGTGGATCAGTGAATGGATGTCTTGTTCACTCTTGGCATACAACTTGATGTCATCCATGTACAGGAGGTGTCTGACAATTGCTCCGTTCCGTAGTTGGTATCCGTAGCCAGTTTTGTCGATGATCTCACTGAGGGGGTTCAGGCCTATGCAGAACAGCAGTGGGGACAGAGCATCTCCTTGATAGATCCCGCAATTAATGGTGACTTGTGCTATGGGCTTGAAATTGGCCTCTAGTGTGGTATGCCACATCCCCACTAAGTGCCTGATAAAGGTTCTAAGGGTCCTGTTGATCTTGTACAATTCTAGGCATTCCAGGATCCAGGTGAGGGGCATCTAGTCATAGGCATTCTTGTAATCAATCCAAGCAGTACACAGACTGGT
This sequence comes from Pundamilia nyererei, assembly GCF_000239375.1. Taxonomy (NCBI): domain Eukaryota; kingdom Metazoa; phylum Chordata; class Actinopteri; order Cichliformes; family Cichlidae; genus Pundamilia; species Pundamilia nyererei. The sequence continues at coordinate 1,198,458 of NW_005187568.1, forward strand.
CAGTCTGCTCTTGCAGTTGTGGGACGACTGCTCTGTCTACCAGTAGCTGGTGTTTTGCTCCTCTTGTATTCCTGCCTATTCCTTTCTGTGACCCACTCATGTATTGAGCCATGTTCCTATTCATTTTAGCTGCTATGCTATGATGCCTGACAGGAGCGTCCATGTGGTACTGAGGCTGTGCTGGCAGATGCTCATGGAGTGCAGTCAAGCTCCTTCAGCCAGTAGGCGTGAACCATGTCGGGGCCTGGTGCTTCATATTGGAGACCCTTTCTTGGATGTCTGCCACTTTGATGGTTTTCCTGTTCAGGGAGGTTGCTGTGGTCTGCTCCTAGATCCATTAGCCACTGAGCATTGCTGTTATGTGTTTCATCCTTCTCCCATATGCTCTTCCAGTATTGCTCAGTCCCCAGCCTTGGTGATTGTGTTCTCATATTGTTCCTCTGCCACTGAGCAGATGGTTGGATGGTTCTGTGGAGAACAGCAGGTTTATTCTCCTGCCTTCTATCCCTCTGGTATACCTCTTCAAGCAGCTGGCCAGGCCTGTAGGTTATTGCTTGGCAGTTTCCAAGGCCTCAGGTTGCTGTACTTCTTAGGCACCTTCTTCATCGCATCTTTTTGCAGCTCCGATAGTTGGCTAACCTCCCTCCATGCTACCTTGATCTTGGCCTCTAGTCTCATCCTCATATCGGAATACTCTCATGGCACTCGAAAAGATAGTCAAAGCAATGATCAGGACACATGGACTCACCATGTTACTGGCATTGATAGAAGAAGAGTATAAGGGTTTTAACTTCTCTCTGAAGCCCCCCCCCCCCCTTTTTTTTTTTTTTTTTTTTTTAACTTTCTTCTGCCATTATTCGTTCTCCATGTTTTCCCTTCCTTCAACATACGTGCTTATAATAAACCCCCCCCCCCCTTTTTTTTTATAACTAATAATATTTACATCACTTTTCTTGTGACCAAATGACTGAAACATTGTCAAAGTCTCATTGGAGTAACCATCTGGAAACCTGTGTGATTATGCAAATGTTTAAATGGCATTTCTAATAAAGGTTTAGACTTCTGCAGGAAATCCACCTTCTAACTTACATAGTAACCAGAAACTCCTTTACTCCCTACACCGGAACCTTCAATGCCATTCAAGTGGCTGTGGCATACATTAACCTGGCGTGGAATTGCATTTCTAGGGAGGTGCACGTCCAGTGGCGTAACTCATGACATAATTTACGGCATAGATTTGATGTAGAAGTACAATTCACGTGTAACAGAAACTACTTTTCATAGTTTTGTTCTCCAGTGAGGCAAAGTTTGGGTTTTTTTTCGTTGTTGTTTTTTTTGCTTTGTTTGTTTGTTTGTTTTTACAATCTTACCCAGCCCTTAGTTTTGTTATATAGTTTTCATTCATTTGTCATCTTTTATTTTCCCAAACTGTGGCTTAATGTCTTTATATTGAGCATTCACCACACTTAACACTCCTCCTGTGAGCAGAGGTCACATCATTATCAGCAGTTCTGTTGAATGGTGAGTTAATCTACAACCCAAGGCACTAAAAAGTTTGCTTGTGCTGAAAGATTTCCGTTTCCCCATTTTGTGTGCCCACTGCAACTTAGTTAAAGAACACAGATGATCATTTCACACTGAGAACAACTAATGTCATCTCAGGGTAAAGAACAGTCCAAATGCAAAGTACTGGAAGGCACTTTGGCCTCTTTTTATCCAACCCGACTTCCTCTTCCTGACATAAGCTACTGCTGTCAATTTATAAATTCATTAGTTTGATCACATGTGACTCTGAGTTTGAGGATAGTGGCAGATATTCACTGAGAAGGGCTTGGGCATGCTTTATTTTCTCTTAGAGGCTATACAAGAAAAAACTGACCTTCCATAAAGTAGTTTCTGCCTCTGTGCAGAAAAACGAAATGAAGTAGATATTCTAGAAAGAAGGTCTTGCTTTTCAATTCTAAGGAACAAACGTGGAATTCTGGCATTTAAATTGAAGTTTTAGAGAACTGAAAATAGGCGCTTTTAAGCATCTGCCTGAGATGTCGTGTCATCTATATTTGGCTAGCCAAACAGATAAATGCACCAGCAAACAAAAACAGTGACTCAGAAATGCAGGGGACATTCTTAAAAACACTCAGCATGTGTATGCAGCATGACAGCACAACCAACAAAAATCTTCTACTTCCACCCCGGCAAATGCCCCAACAGAGGCTCACAGAAGAGCACAGCGTTGAGCACTTGCTGTGGGCTACAGGCTGTCCGGCAGTTACATAATGCTGCTTCACACAGCAAAGCTCAGACTTAGTTGCTCGCTTGGATTTAGGAAACTACAACTGTGTTATAACTAAATGCTGCCATTAAAGCCTATCAGGCTCTCGACAACCGTGCCAGACTCTCTAGACCTTTTAAAAAGTGCTCTAGAGCAATAGTTCTACAGGATTTCTGTGGGTCTTTCAAGGTCGTTTGCAGTTTCTTTTTTTTCCACATGTTTTTGGGTCCAGTATATTTTCAGAGGAATATTTTGTGTTAGTTAAGACACAACACTGACCTATGAATCATTCAATCATAAAAAAGGCAGCTAACCTAGGGGATGAAACAGTGCTGTATCTGCACTTGAAAAATAACTGAGCAAAGACCCAATTAAAGGGAACTTAATTACTAGCAACTTGTCACAAAAACACAATATGTTATCACTTCACAAGCTGAATCTATGAAAAATGCCAAAAATAACAGTTTGACAGACAGTTTTGCACCAACAATGCAATTCCCAAAAAAGCTATTAGCTAAAAACTGTACACAGACATTTTAGGAAGCAGCATTGTTAGTTTCCAACCTTCTAAATATCACATTATGCCAACAACACAGGAACAATATGTTGATGCATAATCACATGCCATGTTTTTGAAATCTTTATGTAGAGAAACAGACATACATAATCTACATAATCTATACATTTTATTCATTGTTAAGTTATGTAGAAGAAACATTAACAATTTACATCTTCCTTAGCAAGGTTTCACCATTTCCCATTTCATATTTAAAAAGAAATAGATTCCAACTCAACAAGTACAGTAAAGGTTTTGGTTTGGTTATACTGACCAATTTTTTTTCCAAACAGCCAAACTCTCTTATTCCTAAGGGTGTAAGTTGCTCTGTCACTCTAGTAGAGTTGGCTTGTGAGCTTTCTGCCATTGTCATAGTTGCAAATTATTCCTGCCTGGCCTTAATTAACCCACTGTCAGTCCAAAAGTTTCAGGAAATTTGTATTTTTAACTTTTTTAGGCACAAGCATTTAAGAGTTGTAGTTGAATAGCTTCATTAGCACAGAAAAATGTTCTAATACTATTTTTTTCTTCAGCAGTTCTGGGGCTAAGAGCTTAATTCTTGTGGAAATGCGGCTGTGCATTCTGTTCAGCTCCGAAGAGCAAGCAGACAGTCCTACTTGTGTAAGAAAATTCATCCAACAATATTTTAAGCAACACTTAAAATATCAAACACTTGTTTGATATAAACAAAGTCATATAATCCGCAGTCTTAAGATGTGAAATGTTTAACTGTTTTCAGCCCATTTCCAGTCTTTATGTCAGACTATGTGAAAAAGGGCTCTTAGTGAATCTTCTGACAGAATTAAGTAGATTCTCTAAAATGTTCCAGTTTATATTCTTGCTTTGGTTGAATATGCAACGTTAATGACAGAGAGTAGGAGGAACTTTACAGGTGTGATGAGATGACTGTCAGGAGTGAAACTCATCATGTTCCATGCCTAAAGGTAACTACTCCTCCCCAGCTTCTTGACCAGGTCAGTAATTCCTGAACTAATTCTTTGAAATCTTGGTATAATTTCTGCTGTTATCACTGTGATTTCAGTGAACATGACCACAGCACAGACTGCCTTTACTTCAGCTCATTACTTAATGGGAAAGAAACCTAAAGCAGCAGGCCAGGGGGTCTGAAAGCTGGCTAATCTGGATAAGTTACAATGCTAAGCTCCTGAATGAGGCTAGGCGGGATGGTTATCAGAGGCCAGGCGCTGTGTGAAAGCCCAGAGCCCCAAAATAACCTTCTTGCCTCCACCTTTACCATCATTTGAAAGTGCTGTGCACGCAAAATCTCAATCAGCACGAAAAACACATCCTGTAGTTGCATCACAGGACTCCACCCAGTAGGATTTAGTTCAGGTGAGTAACATGTTTCTCGGGGCATGACAAAACAAATCCTCCACACGCTGCGGACACTGACTCAAGCTTCTAAACAGCAGCTTTCCTTTTCATGGCTAGAGGCAGAAAGTACAGCCGCTATTTTTACTGCATTCCTAACCCACACACGCAGCTTCTTTTCCCAGTCTGTTCTTGTGACTGTAGAAAGGCTGTGTACAAGAGCTGTTATGTGTTCTTTGACTGGATTTGAGAAGTAACCGGGGTGGGTAACATTTTGACATCTTCCAGGAGGCCTGCAGCAAGACAACCTGGATCAATGAGCAGAATAATGATTGCGAATGAACACCGTGTCTGAGCACAGCTGATCCCTTGAACATCTCGGCCCCATCTTTAGAGATAACAAACACTAATTCACAGCAGGCAGTCTGTTCAAGCTTGGTGTGTCACAGCAGTTTTGGAGCTAAAGTTAAGACTCCTTTAAAATGCTGTAGCCAATTTGCAGGTACATTACAAATCAGAGCCTTTGTCCTGATAACCCACTCTATACAAAATGTGTACAGCTGGTCTACATAATAAAAAATACCTGAAAGGGTTCATGGAGGCTCAAAGTAAATCTCAGTAGCCTCATAAAGAGGATTTGTTTCAGAGTTTAGATCACAGTGACACAATTAGAATCTTAGATAGTGCTTCTCTACTCAACCTCAGCAATCAAAACGCTTCATACAACATGTCTTATTCACCCATTTACACCAGTTCATACAAGCACTTTTTTCTGTCCAACATTCAGTCTGATGGATGTGTCAGAGGGCAATTTGCAATATCTTGGCCAAGGATATTTGGTATGCAGGCAGGGATCAAACCAGCAACAATTCTGATTACCTTCTGATTAGTAGATATCCTGGTCTACCTCCTGAGCTACAGTCACCCTGTGTTCGACAAACTGGTGGTTAAATGCAGTCACTCTGTCGTTAACTCACGTGCAAATCAGTGCTGTTGCTAAGCCCTTTATGCAAAACATGTTCAAATTCAAGTTAAAAGCCAGTGACTGAGCCAGTGTTAAAGGAAAGCCCGAATGATGTCTTCGTTTTATTGATTTTACTGTTAAGTACTGACCAGTCGTAATATTTCTCTTATCCAAAATGGGTGAAACCTTTTTTTCCCCTCCAGAATTCAAACAAAAGCTTGAGGTCGTTTTCAGGTGTAATCATGTCCTAAAATTTATTAGCATTAGTCCCAAATTGGCTTCCATGGTGTCAGAATTCATTTTTTGAGCAATAGTTCTCCAGTCTTTCTGAAGGTTGTTCTCAGGTTTTTCTTTGAACACTGAACATCAGTGGGAACAGGTCTTCTGGAATAATGAATCCAAATTTTACATTTTTGAAGTAGGACAGAGGTACAGCAGTGAGAGTTTGCAGCCATTTTTAAAACATGCGGAGGCTCTGCCGTGGCTTGTGGCTGCATTTCAGGCTGTAGCATTGGGAGTGGGAGAAAAACCCATTCGATTTTGATGCACCATGGAACACAATCTAGGAAAAATCTGAACAGTAACAGATTAATTTTTCATCATGACAATGATCCCACACACACCACCAATGCAGTAAAGGGATACCTGGATAGAAAAAACACACAATGAAACACTATCAGTCATCGACTGGCCTCGCCAGAGTCTAAATCTAAACATTAGAAACATTAGTAGGGGCAATCATGGCTCAAGAGTTGGGCATTCGTCTTGTAATCGGAAGGTTGCCGGTTTGAGCCCTGGCTCCGACAGTCTCGGTCGTTGTGTCCTTGGGCAAGACATTTCACCCGTTGCCTACTGGTGGTGGTGAGAGGGCCCGGTGGTGCCAGTGTCCGGCAGCCTTGCCTCTGTCAGTGCGCCCCAGGGCGGCTGTCATCACCAGTGTGTGAATGTGTGTGTGGAGAGAAGAGCTGCCCCAGCTGTGTTTCCCTCCTGTTACCCATTCCCTGATTGCTCCCTCTGTGTATTTAAGCCCTGTGTTTCTCTGTGTCAGTGTTGTGATCTACCCTCATATATGCTGTGTGGTCTGGCTGCCTGCTTGCTTATGTAAGTTTATTTGGATTTTTGTTACGTTTTGCCATCCAGCATTAAAAGCTGAGTTTTGAAATACACTTTTGCCTACCGTGAGTCTGCACTTTGGGTCCACTACTCCTGCCTGCACACAGCTGTTCATGACAATTTGTATTTTCTGTTGTACAGTTCATTTGCTGTTATGGA
>NW_005187568.1:1204873-1205990 GCF_000239375.1 Pundamilia nyererei
CGACACGCAGTGAATTAATCTGAGAAGGCGCATTAAAAAATAAATGGCCAGGCCAGCGGTGCACATCGCAAAATAGCTCGCATAGACACATTAGTTGTGCCGCTTCTTAATGACGGTATCTTAACCAACAACCCCAACTACCAGATTCAACTTGTAATTGGCTAAAAATAACTTAGCCTACTGGTGAGAGGGATGTTGTTAGCTTTCCATATTCCGACACTTCAAAAGCTTCAGGAGCTGTCCGCTCAGCGCAGCATCAGCACCACGGAAATACACGGATACATCCATAGACTCGAGACAGAATTCACACTGCGTTTTTGGGGCTTTCAGGTGTATGGACCAATGTTTTATTTTCTGATCAAACCAGAAATCTTTAATGAGCAGCTGGATTTGTCTCGCATTAACTGGCTGAGTTAATGCCAGTTAATGCAACATCGAAGCAGCTGGAATCCATAGCTGTGCGTGTTCATGCAGCTTGCATTTTCACCTGCTGTACATCACTACCTGACAAGTTTAACTGTCTTCAGAACATTGCAGAGGCCTTATTGACAGTATTTGGCTCTACATATCTGTGTGAGCAGATTTTCTCTCACATGACTGTCCTCAGGTAGCTGTCTGAATGCTGGACACTCAGAGACCTGTGTATCTGAGTGGGAGACCAGAGATCACATTAACATGTGTATCCCTGTATTAACAAACATGCCATATTGGCCCAGTTTATTTTACTTATCATTGTTGTGAGGAGACCATAAATAGCATTTGTGTTAGGATGCCTGGGTCGTTGACCCAGAGGTTTGAGTTTAATATATTATTTATCTTTTCTAGTCTTTGGTTTCTTTGTTAGAGTTCTTTCTTATGGTTTATGTCTCTGTGTAATCCTTAGTTGCTGTCTCCCCTGTCTGTGATATCCCCATGTCCAGTCAGTGTCTGTCTGCCCTGGTCCCACGTCTCTGTTCCCTCTGTTGCAGTGCCTGCGTGTGAGTCTGTGTCTCTAAGTTCAGTCTGTGTTATGTGTCCTGTTTTACTTTGAAGGTCCATGTCTTATGTTAATATATCTGGTTTCGCTTCCCCTTGTCTCGTTAGGCCTGATTTGCCCCAGCTGTGTTTCCCTCCTGTT
>NW_005187568.1:1206075-1225141 GCF_000239375.1 Pundamilia nyererei
TATAAAGTGGTTCTATATAGTGTGTAACTGTTAATATAGAGCGTTATTAAATTTATTGCTAATGCAATCATATGGCACACTGGCTTCTGAGGAAATTTTAGATGGCACTCATCAGAAAGGTTGCCTACCCCTGGTCTAGACTTTCACGCTTTACCTTATACACTGTATTTCCATTTATGTTTGCACGTTTTAACTGATCACTGCACCCATTTCCCAATTTTCCAGGACAATACAACGAAAAAGAAAAAAGGCTCACCCTACTTATCAAAATACAAAGTCATGCCATTGGCTAATGATCAAGTGGACTGGCCCATACAATCTGAGCGCTTAAAGAGCTTTCTACTACAATCTTCCTGCCATCCACATTCATACAATGCTTTCATTCTATGTCTTATAAGCACTTCATCCAAGAAGGACACACTCGCACTCTGATGGACACATAGGGGCAACTTCACTTTGAAACACGCTGGAAGATCCAGACACTGACCGTGGGTTAACAGTAGGTCAACCAACCACTGTACCTTCTGATCAACAGCCACTTCTGCCCTTACCTGAAAGTCTAGGCTGTGATTATGTATACAGGGGAAAAAAATAATTAACTTGCTTATCTGGCTCTGCATTTTTATGCCAAATCCACCAGAGTTGTTGCCTGTTTATACACACAACAGTCAAGAAACCATGTTTAACACCAAAACAGCTTCAGAATTGACTCTCTCTGTTTTGTCCTTCACCAGTTAACAAAATACTCAACTTTACCTGATAAATACTAGCAATGTGGTTCTGGGCAATGTAAACATCTATTTCTGCTGGTCACTGTTGGAGCAAGCAGTAAGGCTGAACCAAAACAAGCTGAAAAAATGCTAAAATACAGCCCCCCTTACATTCTATACAGAGATACAGTTGACATGTGCGTTTTATATCACAGTTAGTCAGAAAAGCAGTAAATATGTAAACAAAGCTTATCTGATTTACTAGTGAGACACAGCACAGAAATGAGTTGTCTCTCTTCAGTTGTGTTGACAAAACAAACTGACTTTTTTGCCAGAGGCTGCCCTCGCGGGGAAACTGAAAAAGCAGCCTTACCTGTCACAGAGGTGGTTCACTGCACCGTATGAGTCGCAGGAACAGGGCTGGCAGCCACTGGTGCCATTTGTGAAGTAATCCTCCTCGCAGTCCTCACACTGCAGACCAGTGTAGCCCTTCACACACGAACATTGACCGGTGCTCTTGTCACAGTCGTCGGGATGTGAAATCCCCTCAAAGTCACTGCTGCAGTTACAAAGGATCTCTGAGTGAGTGGTGGCTGGGGTGTGACAAAAAAACAGGAAAGACAAAAAAAATGTAAATAACGCATGAAGGACAACAGTAGTGAAAGCAGGTCAGTACTGACCACACTACACAAAATGATGAACATTGTTTATTTCACAAATATTATTTCACAACAAAACATTTCAAATGCAACAAGCAGTGACTTGTGTAATGTGCAAAACAGGGATTTTAAAACCTTTTTGTTGTGACCCTTAACAGCCTAATATACATATGAATGACTAGCCAGTTTAGCTTCCACTTCCACCATTTGACGCAAAATAATGTTGCGTGGGGGTTTAGGTAGGTAGGTAGAAGCCTGGGGATGCCAGTGTTAAAGATGAAAATACATATGTTTCCTTCAAAGTCATAAACCATTCAACTTTTCATCTATAATTTTTTTTTTTTTTTTTTACCCTGGTTTCACCCTGCTTGTTCAACACTTTCTCCTTTTCACTCCCTGTTTGTTTAGGTCTAGCAACAAACTACTTTGTTGGGATTAGGTAAAAAAAACAAAAAACATTGCGGTTTGGGTTAAAATACATCCTTTCACAATGTTAACCATATCTTACACAGCAAACCTCTCCCATCGGCAACAAGTGTCTTTGCCATTTCCTTGGATACCACAGTTATGTGTCCTACAACTGTGACAACCGCTAGCAGATTTATACAGTCCCGATCAAAAGGTTAAAGCGCTTGAAAAATGGCAACAACAAAAAAAATATCATATTTTGTACGGTTGGATCTTAACGAGGTTCTAACAAGCTTGGAACCAAGCTTTAACATGGAACAAGGAGAAATGGGAGTGAGACAAAACATTTGTTTGAGCATGCAATTTATTAAAAATAACACTTAAAGTGAAACTTTTTGCATTTGGAGGTCACTAAAGTTACACCACACCCTCTCCATGACCCTAGATAGGTCACCAGTGACATGAGCCCTACCCCACGAAGAACCTTCAACAAACTCTGAGTGTAAAAGTAAACTCTGAGTTGATTAACTCTAATCTGTAACTGAGTTCCCTGTACCAGACCAGCTGATCAGAGCAAGTTCAGTCATTTCAGAGCATGTTCATGCGCACATTCAGCTGCACATGCATGAATGTGGAAAGGACAATCTGCATTTGTAATCCGGTGGCCTAAGAGAAATGAACACATGTCAGTACTGACTATGATATTTACCTGAAATCACAGCAAGGAAGAGGAGTAATTATAATCAGCTTGAGATACTATGTCATCTTCATAATAAGTATGAATGTTTAATTTAAAAAAAAAAAATAGATACAAAAAAATAAATGTCTGCTGGCATCTTTTACCCAACTTGAAGTGTCATTAGATGAAGCTGGAACCCTAATTTAGGTTTGATTTGTGAATCTAATTATTCAAACTGTAGGAGTCAGAAACGGAGGATTAAAATATGAAGAAACAGATCACAGTTTACTGATAGACCTGCTGTTAATTACCCAGATAGCAAAAGATCATTTTGTTTTTTCAATATTTATTCAGTAAAAATCGAATCTACTGGAGTACTATAACAACCTCACTTTTTTTTTTAAAATACAATTTTTTTTATTTATTTTCCCCACTACTGAATAAAAACCCCTTAATGAGATTTACAGAAAAACTCTGCTTTTATGTTCCCTTGTTAACCTGATCTAACAGCAGCTTCCCTTACAAATGATGGCTCTCTTACAGTCATAACAGAGATGCTGTACGTTACTTTCTGTGGAGCTTGCATTGAATAAAGACTTGGAAAAGTACTATCAGTAAAGCTAAACATGATTTTACTTCAATACTTCAATACAGTCTTGGGGGATCAGCCATTTCAAATAAGGAGCACAGATTGTGCCAGGGAGTAAGCCATTATGAATGGATCTAATCAGAGGAGCTAAGAAATGATGAGAACCAAAGATCCGGGCCTGACTCAGTCAGAATCCGTGATCCATATCCATTTTGGATGTCAATGTGAGGACGCCACTTGCACTTGGCCTAACCCATGCAAGTGTTTGTAAAAACCCACTGAGACATGTTCAGACTGAATTTCAGACCATGTACCTTTCAAAATGTTGTTTGACATCATTTCATGACTGAATGTCAATCTGTGAACAAATTTTTAACGCGGAATGTCAGAACGGACTTCAAAAACTCATTTAGTTGTATTATAGAGCCTTATCTCAAAGATCCCAGCTGTGACAGGCATTTTTTATGACTGTTACCATTTACTATATGACAAGTGATTCATCATTGATCAGTCTTCTCTGTCTAAAGACCCTTTTCTTTAAATAGTGATTGCTACAGTAAGGCTCAATAGATGTTTGCAGTGGACAAAAACAGGCTGTCACTCTGTAGGCAGTAATGGAGCTATCAGAGTCAGAGTTAGCAGGATGGAGACTAAAATTTTATTCCGAGTAGATAATAACTCTGTCCTTATATACTGACAACTGAGTGAATGTCATAGCACTCATGTTAATTAAAAAAAATAGCACACTAACATCTAAGTGTTTGTAAAATGAATTATGCTTTGACAGCAACTTTATGAATGAGGAAATGTGGCATCACACAGGTGGATCAGGTGCAGCAAGAGGGGAAGAGTGAGGAAGAAATTGAGACTTTGAAGTTTACAGAGTCTATTTCCATGGTGACTGATTCAGTTTTTCCTGGAACAGAAAACCCAGAATTTCACTCATCTCAGTTCAAACATTTGACCTAATGTTTTAAGCCTTTTTATAGCTGATCATGCTGTCACTGTCATTGCAGCATTCCACAGCTAATGGAATCGGCGTGATGCACTGTGTTTGTAAAGAGCGAAGTCTTTATGCTAGCATTTGTCATAAACCAGTTTAGCCCAACATTACACAGACACCTGCCTTACACATTTACTGAATCTGGAAACTTTGGAACTGGTAGTGGAAGAGAAATTTAATTTGAAAATGGACCAAATGTGAGCATGCCCAGAAATGAAGACACTAGGTGCTGCCCTGGCTTCCACCATCGTTCACTTTAAGCTGCACAATCGAACCACAGTCCACTAATATCATCTGTGTCTAGGAGCTGCCCACTGTGTTGTGCTAAAGAAGTGCACAAAGTTACACTTTGCTCATCCAGATTTTTCAAATGAAACCTTGTCTTTCTTTGGCTGGTTTCTGTTTTGTTGAAAGCACAATTCACTTATGCTTCAAAAAAACAAAAAACAAGATTCTCATCTCATGGAGACTCTAGACAGTCTAGAGATAAGTGTGCAACTGTGCTGCATATGGAGGATGTAATGACAGACATGTGGATGAATCCACAGAGTGCCAATCTATTATTCATCTGATCTCAGGCTAGGTGTGGCAACTGAAGGCTCGACTGTGTGTCTCCATTCTGTGCTCAGCAGTGAGACAAAGAAAACATAAAAACATGCTGTTCTGCTCTCTTATTTGTCTATGTGGTGTGCACACGATATCTCAACTAACATTAAGAGAGGAAGGGACAGCTAAATTTTAATGCATTCCCGCTCAGGCGTCCTACTCAGATTATACTCGTCTGCCACTGCTGCTTGGAGTTTTATGTAACTAATAAAGGCCTGTGGTTACGCAAGCTTGTTGAATATACAGTCTGGGCCTTTGCTACAGCAATGTCCGCATAGGAACTGTCAGTTCTGATCACGCCTGAAAATGTGTGCGATCCAGTGAATGCATCACCCCTAACACACGCACAAAGTTCATTCTTAAAACCCAGCTTCCGCTAGGTGTGAGATGATTCTGTGAGGCCGCGGCAGCAAGTTTGATTTAGATTGCACTGGAACTGCGTGCAGCGAGGAAGAGAAGGTGAGGAGGAACCGAAGCAAGAGTTCATCTTTCTCCTATTTAACTTGCTGTAAAGGGTTGTGACAGCATGGCTGCTGGTATTCAGGAACAGACAGTGGCAGACTGCTCGCCATGAAAAAAGAAAAAGAAAAACAAAACAACTGCCTCCTGTCCTGCCTAATTTAGAGCTTGCTATGGTGAAAACAATCATTGTGCTTTGAGATTTGTTTGGAGAGTCAAAACGCATTATCTTCCATGAAGCACTGGGAGACTTTGCAAAGTAAAGCTGTGGAAAAACACCACATGGTATTGGTCTATGGGGCCTCTGCCCTGGAAGAGAATCTACTGAGGTAGCCGAGCGAGGCGTTATCCCGAATGATGTGATGATGTCGTGTGAGTGGCCTTCACGCTACAAGAATAGAGTTTCGGGGGTTTTGAAGTTACAAATCTAAACAAGGCCAGCTGAAGTTTCCATTTATGACCTGACACGTGGCCATGTGTTTCATTTTGACCTCACGGTTCACGTAACAAAGTGGATCAAATGACTTAAAAGGAGAAATGACTAAATGCCTCACTAACATGAAAAAGGATCCAGGAAGCAGTTTGGTAAATATGCTGCATTTTGACTGAACACTTCCTGCACTCTGGTAGAGTATATTTGCATGAATCGCAGTTCAAAAATCTTTATTTATCTGCTCGCGTGCAGAACCTGTTTTTCCTCTTTGGGCTAACTTTTTTTTCTTATTGGCTGTCAATTATGAACAGAAGGTCTGAACAGCAGGTGGGTGGAGCTTCTGTGATCCCAGCCAAAGTTCAACATTTTAACTTTGTTGCTCACTCATTTATTTCTAGCTCCATACTTCAATCCTTGAACTCTACTAGAGCAAGAAAACCATTCTTAGTTAACATATACTAGGCCCTGGCTCACCTCCTCAGTTCGCCTTTTGACAGAGACAAAGCTGTTTGTTTCATTCTGCTTTACTAGCGACTGTCTGTTCACTTTTGTGCTCATAGCGAGAGCTGACCATATTAGGGATATTACCTCTATATAACCAAGAGCACAAAAAACAGCCAGAAACTCAGTGTTTAGAGCTGTAGCCTGAGTTTTTAGCTGATAGGGATTACTTGTAGGTACATTAACCTCATTATTTGAACAATCATTCCTTTTTAATGTGAGCATCCACCATTGTGACAGTGTGCATATGACAGAAAATAAGGTAAACCAATTCAAAAGCTTATTTTGTCCAACCAGAATGCTTATGGCCCAAACAGACTTACATATTTATTACTTACATATTATGAAAAGAAAAATAAACTCAAACTGTTTTTTTGATAACGTTTAATCAGTATCAATAGAATTTTTTCTTGTTTATGTGCCATGTTATAGACTTATAGATACTCACAGCTAACTATAACAGTAAAACTACTTACATGTGAAATGGATAATGCTGATGTGGATGTTACTTTGTAAAGGGCCACTCGCGTAAACACTGTTGCAGACCAAGCAGACCCCCATGCCTCCACCCCCTGTTGAAATAGCACTTCCTGATGGTGGCAGCCTCTTGGCTTGACGAACAAGACAAAGACTCCAGGGTGTTTATGTGGCCTCTAAGCTCCCACAGGATCCCCTGCTAACATGCAGGTACCTGACAACACAGATGAACACCTTGAGGGATTCCATTTCCATAACATAACAGGTCAGAGCTGGGGAATATTGTGCTTGTTGTGTTCATTTCTGGAATACAGTTGTGATCCAGCACCAAGAAATAACCTCTGAGCATCCACCAGGTCAACGATGATCCACTTGGCAGCAGAGTTAGTTTGTATTTTAGATATATGCCACTTTCAGAAACTAAAACATGTTGCCTCTCAAATTAGGCCTCTTATGTATATTTTAGCATAACGCTACTTCTGTTATAAGGTTAAGCCAAAATCAAACTCGAAACAGTCAAAATGGAAGATGTTCTTTAACAATGTTCCACTGAACATTTGTGCATCTTTAATGGCCCATCTACCAGTTCAACCAGAACCCAAGCTTTACTTCTTTCCTCCCAAACCAGTCAAATCTGGAGATTTCTCAATAGCCATTTATGGCTGCAGTACACCACAACCAGCTTTCTTAATCCGCCACCATCACTAGGATTAATGCTGACAGTCAGGTAGGACACAGTGAGGAGAACAAAGGGGTCACTGTAAAAAAACATGACTAGATTGGACCCCCTGGTGTGGGGAAGCCAATATCATTCAAATACAGTAGCCTGAATTTTACACTTAGGTTCAGGAGGTGTGCAACTGTGTGTGTACGTGTTGGTGTGTGTGGTGCACTATAAAGCTACAAGCAGAACACAGTGTGGCCCGGGGAGATAGGGGATGAAGCTTTTACAGACAAAAAGGGAATAGACAGTGTTGAACAAGAACACATAAAAACTATTTTTATGTGGTTACAACAGGATAAGGGCAAAAGAAAGCCAAAGCACGAAGACACACCATCTGCTGAAGGTGAATTTTGGACATTTGTGCGGTATTTGTGGCAGACTGGAGAACAACACCATGGATGCTGAGATGTGTGTGAGGTGTGAGAGGAGGAGGAGGAGGGGGCAGACTCCCCCACTGTCATTGCTCATTCATGGCTTGGCCTGCCTAGCCATTTTGCTTGGATGGCCTTGTTCTGAATATGCCAAGCAAACAACAATGGAGAAGATGAAGCAGCTATATGAGCAGCGTATTCCCTGTCAGCTGCAAACATGGCTGCTCTGACTATACAGAATCAAGGCTTGGATGAATTCTCTGTGAATTGGAGAAACTGAGTGAACAACAACAGGATTACACACCCCCTCAAGCCCCCCACACCCAACCCCAACAACGTAATATATGTCACACTCGTCCTAAAATAATAATAATTAAAAAATGAAACCCTATGTTAGAACGGAGCTGTGCAGGGGAAGCATCTAGGCTCTTGCTTATTTTCAAAGGGGCACACTATGCACTCTGAGGCGTCTGCCCATTGTTGCAATCTGGTTAATTCGGTGGATGCGTCATACCCACGGAGGCACCATCCGAGCCTACTGATGTGACTGCGCAACACAAACGTTAAATCTGCAAAGGTTCCTGCTTCACAGGACTCACCCTGGCTGCTCTCCACTGAGGTAACAGATGTGTCGATATTATCCGCAGCCCAGGCATCGTTGGCCGTGCGCTGGGAAACCATGGACACCAAGGTCTGCAGCATTTTCTCCGGAGTGAAGAGGGATGTTCGCGCGTCGGCGGACCGCTTGCGCACGCCGGTTAGCCTGGAAAACGGTGTTGTTTGTTCTTTAGTGTATGGGATTATTCCAACATCAGGGGCGTGAATTGTGCTGGTGGGGGTGGGTGTCGGGTCCGTGGCTGGCGTTTTGGAGATGGCCGTGGTGGTGGTGGAAGGATCGGCTGAAACAATAGTCGGCAACGGTGCGAGTCCGGCTGAAGGCGAGAGAGTGAACCAGCTCTCTGGTAAACTGCGAAGCATGTCGTTGCGGAAGGTATCCCAGGCATCGGAGGCTGAGCCGCTTTTCCCGGAGATAGACGACGCATCGTAGGTACTGATGCGGGGCGCAGCTTCAGAAAACCCACTATATACATACAAAATAAATAGTAAAAGCAGAGATATGTACATCATTAAGGACGTTAACGTCATGTTCAGCCTCAGCTCTCCATGTAAGCCCCAGTAATGGTCTTCCTCAGACCGTTCCCTGAATGGACGTGTACTCCAGCATTGATGTCTCCCGGCGGCGTACACTGCTGTTTGTTGCCCTATGAACCACCGTCAACACTTCACCTGCGCTGCAACCTAGCGCGAGCCGTTCCTCAGATCGACGTACCAGTGAGCCAATGGGAGCCCAGGAAAAATGCCCACGGGGCACTCGATCGCTCGTTGATTGGATAGTCCCTTTTTCACGCCGCAGACAATAAGTTGTAAATTATCAAGTGTCTCAGCCTCCCCGAAAATTATAACCGGTTTCCATTCATGAATTTTTTGTATTGATAGGGTACTTTGTAAAAATAATGTGGCAAATGTAAGTTTATTATTTTTTGTCCCATTTTACACCTCAGTATGCGCCCGCTTAGGTATGGAAATTTCCAATAATTGCTGGCCTAAAGGTCCAATTATTGCCTTGCTCTTAATAACACCACATGCATTAACTGTCATAAAATTTACTAGCATCATTAAAAAATTTCCTGGAGCTACTCTTCCTGAAACGCAATCTACAGCTTAATAAAAAGCTCTGTGTGAAATAAAGGTGACTTGGGCATAAGTTTGAGTGGATCATGGGTATTTTCTCTCCTGACGTATGTGAAAACGAACACGTTTTTGCTAAACCCTGGTTGTGAAACCGCATAATCCATATTCCATGTCCTCACCAGTGCCATGGTGGCATATTTGGGCCAAGCATCAAACAGGAAGCTGACCATGGAAAGCGCAGGCTGCAAAAGATCACGGGTTAAACAGCGGGCAAGCTTAATGTACTACATGTACAACAACTAAAGCAGTAATACCATTTTTCCGTTTTTAGTTTTCTCATTTACCCAAAATGGGACAGCAAGGCTATGAGCGAATGGGACCGTGCTAAGGCTTTGCTAATAAAAACGTGTGAGTCCATCAAACATTTAAACGCAGCGTAACCATCACCTAGTCATGGTTAAAAAAAAAACCCCACAATGAAAGCTGTACAAGCCTTCTACCAAGAAGATGGTTTGTCAGGTCTTCAGTGTTGTTATCCAGCAGATGTGATGTGGGGAGAGCTATAGTCAGAGCATGCTCCTCCTTTAAAAGTGTTTTTATATTGCATAATAATCAAAATGAGTCCGGTTTTAATATTGTATTGTTTTAAAAAATTTATAAAAACAAATAATTATCTTTACATACCTGTTTTTCTTCATCGTGTTTTCAGCAATACCTATCTTGCATGTGGTGAAATTGTCTAGAACACAGTGACAGGTTTAATGTTGCATTAAAATACTCACCCGTAAGAATTATAGGACACTTGTTATTATAAAACAACAACAAATATGTAAATGAATTATATTCAAGCAACACATTTCCATTTTTGTTCCACTAACAAAGACCAGAAGATGTTTGGTTTATTAAAAATATAAAAGAGTAAAGCTGGAAAAACTCAGGGTGCAGAGTGTCCTCCTGTGAATCCTATGGTTCCTGTGCTGAGAGAGAGTTACAAGAGAGAAAAAGAAACACAGTTCTGGGATGGAGGTAAATGCATTAGGAAATGAGGTGCCGTTTTCCTTTGAGCTGAGGGTGGCCCCCGCAAACCTCTCTGCAGGATACCCAGCTACTTTAGTTCAATTTTATATAAATAAAATAGAAATGAATTCCACCAGGAATGGAATTATTGTGACACTACAAAAAAGCAAAGCTTTATATTTTATAGATTGTTATTTATGAGTCAATTTATTCATTTTACAATCAGTTTTCATTCCTAATTTTTCTAAGGAAACAACAAAAATGTGCCTTCAAAAGTAGAATGAAAAAAATTCTGCAGCATAATTGATTACTAATTGATTTAGTAATTGATTATTAAATCAGTAATAACATGCACTGCCTTAACCACCCAAATATTCTCTAAAAATATGGACATCGTGCCACTTCAAACATACAGTTAATATCTGCAGTATTACACATATGCGTCACATGTTGATTTTATAGCAAGCAAGTTTTTAAAATAAAAAAAGTTAAGAAAACCCTTTATTCGTGATGTTTTCTCATATTTGTTAGCTGTTCACAGTGCCCGGTACTGGTTAGAAGAATTCTCCAAAAGTTGATTCTGTTCATTTGAACGTAACGTTTTCAGTGGGAGAAACGTTTCGTCACTCATCCAAGTGACTTCTTCAGTCACAGCTGACTACATGTTTCCCCAATCTTAAAAACAGTACATTTGCATAATGACTGAAACCAGCCCACTGAAGGAACAATGGACTGGTTTCCTTCAGTGAGGAAACCTGCAGTCAGCTGAGACTGAAGAAGTTACTTGGATGAGTGACGAAACGTTTCTCCCACTGAAAACGCTACGTCCAAATGAACAGAATCAACTTTTGGAGATTTACTTACCTGGATGATTGAGAATGCATCAAGACATTAGAAGAATTCAAATGTTCAATTACTGTATATGCAGTAGATCTGTTTGCAAAAGTAGTTTTTCCACACTTGACACTTGTTAAGTAATTTGTTGATGATACTAACGCTCTCCTTTGCAGCGCTCCTCTCCTCGCTGCTCCAGATTTCATGTGCCATCTTAAACTCGAGGTGGATGCCAGTGCTGTGTGGGCTGGAGCAGTGCTCCTGCAGGAGGATTCACTCTGTTACTTCTCAAAAAGCAACCATCAACTGCACAATAGTACAGCTGAAAAAGATATCACCCAATATGTATTCATTTATATTTACTCCTGAAATGTTTGTTGAGAGGATTTTGTAAATAATCTTTGTTAAGTAGTGAACTGTGAATATTTCACCACAGCACAGCACATTTCAGCAGAAGTGAGTCGTTTTTTGTTTGTTTTTTTTTGTTTACCTTTGGTTCCTCTTGTTCATTGATAGGGAGCCTAGATTAGAGAACTGTCTTTTAAAATTTCTGTTGTGGAAGCTCAACAGAAGTTTTTTTTTTTTTTTTAATGTTTTGGCATTGTCTACTTCCAGAGCAAAGAAACTGATTCTAGCATCTTAAATGGTACTGTGCTGTTGCTCTTTTCTTGGGGCTGGTGAGGAGTAAGGATTGGGGAGTCACGTTATGTTTAGGTTGTGCCTACGCAAAAGTTTAGACGTTTATTTTAAGGTCACCACAGGAAGTAAGGGTATGGTCCCTTGATTTCTTGTAGTCAGTTTATGATTGGCAAGTGTTTGTTGCCCCCTAGTGGCCTCATGGGGCGATAACAAGTCCGTTTGTTAGAAAAGCTCGGAATCATATGGCCATATTCAGAAACGGTAGTGTAGCACACGTGTATACTGTGAGCAACACACATGATCCGTTACACCAAGGAAAAATACTGAAAGCACGCGCGCGCGCACACACACACACACACACACACACACACACACACACAAAGAAATAAAAAAAGAACCATATTTAACAATTCATGTAATTTGACAATATTTTGAAGGTGTTCACCAGAAATATTTTTATATGTTACTGTGTCCAAGCCAAACTGCTTATCCTGCAAAAGATACAGAGAATTGTCATGCAACACTTGAATAACACAAAACTACTACACTCAGTTTGTTTTGCAAGATGTTTCACAAAATAAAAACACACATTTGATCAAAACACATCATATACAGATCCAATATGTGATTAAAAATAATGACGTCACATATAATCTTTAAATGTGCAGTTTATCAAGTTTCACCTAGCAGTCTACACCTGCCTTCTCCTTTCTTTTCTTACATCTTTCTCCATCTCTGCAGTGAAGTTAGCTCTAATTTTTTCTCTCCCTGTGAGTTCCTGTGATTTATTTTTAATTTTATGTCCCAGGTGTGTGTTACTGGGGCTACAGTTGCCGATACACTGTGCATTGTTTTTGTACTATATCTTCTATTATGTCTTCCCTAGTTCAGCTTTCACAAGAGTATCCTCAGGGCAAATTGTGTAATAAATGATGCAAAGAAATTCAGTGTGCTTCAGGGTACTATTTAATATTAATATGTTATTTAGTATTAGTGTTGTTTCAAAACATTACTGATGGAAATGATCATTTAGCAGTGCTTAAGAAAAGGTGTATGACTTAAACTGAGATTTATTTTACATTATTCCCAGTATTGAGATGAATTGACAGGTTTGAGTTGGATAAAAGGAACCAGCTCCAGAACAATTCACCTCAATTGGAAAATAAAGATTAAGTAAATTCTAATTTCAACAATTTCCCTTCATTTCACGAAGAAATAGTCTTAAAACAGAAAAGGGGATAGCTAGAAAGACTTATGTGTGTGAAGGGTTCAGATTTACATATGGGCCCCAGTTTTATACTCCATTAGACTCCACCAAAAACCTGCCAAAACAGTTATTTTTACGGTAAGTATCGCTGAAGAATCCTTAATAGCTGCACAAATAATGACATGAAGAGTTTTGTCCCATGCAGAATTCACTTCCTGCTCCTTTTGACAATGCCATAAAGGTCTGTGGTCCAGCTGGGCATGGCAAAGGTTAGCTGCTATCATCATATTTGCTCAGTATGTAACTGTTAACAGCATCAAAATGCTAAAACTATAATAAAGGCAAAGTCAAAAGATGCACCTCATCAATGTTTATAGTTCATGATTAAGAAAAAATTCAAGATTCAAAGATTCAAAGCATTGTCATGTGTACAAAGAAAATAATTTCTCTGTGCAATGAAATTCTTTCTCTGCTGTCCACACACAGATGCCGGTTAATATGTACAAATAGGACTAGAACAGATAAAATACAAATAGTATAAATAGAGACAAAAATTGAAGTATTAAATAGATTTGTGTGCAAAAGAGCTATGAGCTTAATATGCTGGTTTGATATGTAAGATGACCTGATGTGAAAAAATTATTATTACTGTTAAAATAGGTCAGCTGTTCAAGAGTCTGATAGCAGTGGGGAAGGAGGAGTTGTGGAGTCGGGATGTTCTGGATTTCACACTTCTAAACCTTCGTCCCGAGGGCAGAAGTGTGAACAGTCTGTGTTGGGGGTGTGTGGGGGTCTTTGAGGATGGAGGCAGCTCTCCTCTGTTGCTGTGGCAGGGCATGGTTTGTCGCTCTGCTGCTGTGGCCCAGAGGAGAGAGCTGTGGTGTGCAGCAGGAGGTCATTGAAAAGGTGCTGCAAAGAAGAAATAATTGTGCAAATATACAGTCATTCATCACGTGCTGAGTTTCAGTAAGGTGAACAAGGTCTCACAGTTTGACGCTTATCCCATGGCCCAGGTCAGCAAGCTCCTGGACCGAGTAGGCACAGCTCATGTTTATTTATTCATCCAGGGGCTACTGGCAAATTTTCTTGGATTGGATGGATGGAGGTACAGTAACTGGTAAGTACATTCCTAAAACAAAAACAAAAAAAGAGGTGAGGCTGGTCTTGGGGCTTGCCAGTTACTACCACTGGTTTGTGGTCAGACCTGACCAAAAGGTGCCAAGGATCTTGTCCAGTGAATGGAGCAGTACCAGCTGGCATTTGTACAGGTAAAGAAGGCCCTCTATGGGGAACCCTTACTCCACACTGCTCAATTTTCTCTCCCTTTTATTCATGAAATGCCTTGAATAGAGGGGTGGGGGCAGTTTTGTCCCAGCAGGTACTGGAGGTCGATTGCCTGGTCGTTTGTATCAGCTGAAAGCTGTCAGAGTGGGAAACCTTGTAGACTTTACTTTGCAGCCATTTAACACTCTAATAAAAATTTACCAAGTTAACAATCCTTGAACAAACATTCTTTTTTTTTTTTTTTTTTCTTTTGGCCTGTCCCGTTTGGCTCTTTTGCCATCAGAATTGTTGTCTAAAGGCAAAGAAAGATACCCAACGGATTTACTTTACCAAACTGACCATCCCAGCCTTGCCGTAATGGTCCATTTGATTCACCTTTTATTGTTTATTTTATTTTCACTTACTGAATACGGGACAGACTTGACTGGGGGAAAGAAGGGGAGAAAGAAAGAGGGAAAGAGAAACAGCTGAGAAGAGGGACGGGGGAGAAGGGCAAAAGACAAAAACCAACAGAACGGGCAGAGAAAAAAAATGCATATATCAATCACCTGGATCACCTGCTGAGAAAGAAAAAAGAGAGCAAGCAGAAGAGAACAAGAGTAATAGAATAAACAACATCACAATGATATATGGGAATATGACAGTAAATACTAAATGTTAAGCATTATTGTGCAGCACATAAGATCAACAGAACACAGTGTGCTTTGAGGTAGGAGCCAAAAAGGGTGTAGTTTGTGGGTGTGATCACCCGTGTGTACACCTGTGAGCATGGACGCGCTTGTTTTTTGTTTTTTTAAAAGGTTCCTTCATGTAATAATCTGCTAGAGGGTGTGGGGGGGCCACAGCCCCGTCCTCCAGGGCGTGAAGCAGGTGTGGAGGAGATCAAAACTCCAGACATCCAGAGGCCCCCAGAACACAAGAGACCAAGGAAGACCAACAGAGGGGCAGCTGCGCCACTGTCCCGGAAAGAGCTGAGGAGAGTCCCAGATGAGGGCTCACTCAGCAGCCGCGGAGCAGAAGCCAGGGGGAGTTGCAGTGACGCACCTGTGAGCTCCGCCAGCAGCCAGCTGCGCCTGAGTGACCGAGCCCCAGGCCGAGAGGCCGGGGGCACCCCACCTCCGAAGTGGCCCGAGCGAGCCCCAGGCTCCAGGCCCCGATAAGCGGCCGCCAAGGAGTGACATTCTTTTAATAGCCAGCAGAGAGTGACTCCTGTGATTTCAGAGACACTTTTGATTGTATGTAAATCTATGAGAAAAGGGGCAAAAGTACTCTAGGTTTCCAAAACATGCATCTCAAAGCTTCTCTAACTAATTTTCTATGGTAGCTATCAACATCTTTTTTCCAATGACAGCTTTATCCTACCCTTATTAGTGAAGCTTAAGAAGCAAACTTAGCTGTTGTAGCCATCCATTTTGTAGCTTTTGTCAAAAAGGTAATATAAAATAAAACTGATGATGTAGATCAGTGAATCAATTTGTTGTTCACACTTGGCATTCAGCTTGGTGAAAGGGATAAAAAAAAATCTAGAACATCTTATACAAGATTTCAAATGTATTTCATTTGAATAACTATAGAATTAGCAACAGTAAATTCCTTGAATATCAGCAACTGAAATCCATCGTACAGGAAAAATTTAATCCCAGTCAACACAATCTATAAAAAGCTACTTGGGTAATAAAATCTCTGTACCCCCAAATGGTAATCAAAAATGTATAAGGTGTTGTTTAAAATTGACAATTGTTCTTGCAAAAGCAAAATGTGTTCATCACCACTGTGCATTCAGATCAAAATTCTGATTGCAAAAGGAAAGAGGACAAAATAATAAATAAATTAAACAAGTGACTTTCCAGAAGCCACGGTTGCACTTTATTTTGTTTACTTTGCTGTGACACATTTATATGAGAAAAGAGATCAGAGACTACACCTTTACATACCTCTTCCTTTTCTAAGATCATTCGTTACTTGAAGAAAACAAAACTGAACAAACTCAAATCAAACTAGATCTAGTCCCAGCATCACTTCCATCACACCTGTGAAGTGTGGTGGGTCAATTCCAGTACTACTTAACACAGGTTTGTTTTTGTTTTCCGCCGTCTGTTCCAAACAATAAGTCCAGCATTTACATAATGGTGATCATTTACAAATCACATCAACTTTTTTGATTTCTGCGTTGCCTCATCATTCCTGGATGCTCTCATAGACTTCAAATCGGTACTGAATCCCATTCTCCTCCTGCAGCTCTTGTGGTACATCTGGAAACCTGTAGGAGAAATGATCTTTAACCTTTAATGCATCTTGATTCATCTACAAATAAAGTTTAGAGGGAAGTGCATTATTTCACATTCAAATACCCAATTTCAACATCATTCACATAACACTTTATTATATAATCAACCTTCAACATTTTCCTTACTTTGTTATGTGTGTACCAAGGAGTATTAGAGCTATTGATCATTTTGAGAAGGAGGTACAAATTTTGAGATAATTCTTGAAATAGTATTTTGACTATAAAGTTGAAATGTGTTGATTAGTTGTTTTTCCATGATGAACTGCCACGGCTGATGTGACCCTATACAAAATGCCCGGTGTAGAGGATCAAACAAATTATTTTCCATATAAAAAAAAATTGTACTGCGATGATGCACTGCACTGCATTATTATTTTTTGTGTAGTGTCAGATACTCCCTCTCGACACTTGCATGGACAAAAATAGTCACACGGCTCCATTATAGAACTTGCAAAGATACAAGAATTTCATGCACTGGCCCACAATGGGACAAATGGGATTCTGGTGGAATACAGTAAAACTTCCAAATATCAGTGGCTCATGGTAGTGCCAACTCCAAGCAACAGTTACCTGAAGCTTTATATTATAAGGTAAAGACCCTACAATAATACAAAGAAAATAGAGAAAACAATCAGATGACCCCATTTGAGCAAACACTTTAGCAAGAGTGGGAAGGAAAAACTCATTTTTAACAGGAAGAAACCTCTGGCAGAACCAGGCTCAGGGAGGGGCAGCCATCTGTTGCGACCTGTTGGGGGTGAGGGGAGGAAGACAGGACAAAGACACACTGTGGAAGAGAGCCAGAGATTAATAATAACTAATCATTAAATGCAGAGTGGTGTATAAACACATAGTGAGTGAAAGGGAAACACTCTGTCCATCATGGGAATCCCCCAGCAGCCTAGACCTATTGCAGCGTAACTAAAGGAGGATTCAGGGTCACCTGATCCAATCTATATGCAAAAATATTCAAAATGAGACCTGGTTCCACAGAAGAGGGGCCTGGACGCTGAAGTCTCTACTTCCCATTCAGTACTATATTTCAAAGATTTTCAGGGCGGAGTTCAATAACCTTAGTTTTATCTGATTTTAGAAGGAGTAAATTAGAGATCATCCATGTCTTTATTTCTTTAAGACATCACTGAAGTTTAATTAATTGGTGTGTGTTATCTGGCTTTATGGATTGAAAAAGTTGGATATCATCTGCATAGAAGTGAAAACGTTTGCTATGCCTTTTAATGATAGTGCATAAGTATAGTGTAAACAGAACTGGTCCTAGCACAGAATCCAGTAGAACTCCCAAAATTATCCTCTTTACACACAAGTAATTAAGTGTGTGAAGAGGACTCTCAATACAAACAAACAAATTGGAGACTGTTAGATAGATATGTTTCAAACAACTGCAGTGCATCACCTTACCTATCAGCATGCTCTAACCCAGGGGTGGGCAACTCCAGGCCTCGAGGGCCAGTGTCCCTGCAGGTTTTAGATGTGTCCTTGATCCAACACAGCTGATTTAAATGGCTACATTAGCTCCTCAACATGTCCTGAAGTTCTCCAGAGGGCTGGTAACGAACGAATCGGTTGATTCAGGTGTGTTGACCCAAGGTGAGATTTAAAACCTGCAGGACACCGGCCCTCGAGGCCTTGAATTGCCCACCCCTGCTCTAACCACTGTAATAAAATATAAGGATAAGCACAGAGACAAGTAAACTGACAGAGGCCATAAGAAGATCATTTTCCCTTCACTAAAGCTGTTTCTGTGCTGTGATGAGCTCTGAAACCTGACTGACTGTTTGACAACTACTCTTTCAAGAACCTTTGAGAAAAAACAAAGGTTGGAAAATGGCCTATAATTAGCTGACAGATGGGTCAGGTGATTGCTACTGCCAGCTCGACAGCCTGTGGTACGTAGCCAATTAATAGAGATAAGTTGATCATATTAAAGAATTGAAGCATTAATTAATGGTACGACTTCTTCGAGTAAGGGCCTGGTGGACGATAAATAAGAAATAAAACAGTTTTCTGGATTTTCCAGCTAGGGTGGACAAAGCTAAGCATCAGGGAAACTCCTCGGCCTGTTCTTCGAGGATTCCCGACAATTAGTGTGACTCAGGGGTATTTTAGTTCTGTTTAATGATTTGAAATGTGTGACAAATATGCATAAACTAGTGCCAAGCATGTGTGACGGTCTTACTCTGGCAGCAGATGATATTTGTCCAGACTGATCTCAGGTAAGAATGTGTCGCACTGAAACTGCTTCAGAATTTGAGTGACAAACAGTCTTCTCATTCCCGTGCTCCCCATCATCTCCTGGATGATCAAAACATAATTAAAGAGAAAGGTGTGTAGTTGCAGCTTCTCTTGAAGTGCTTCACTATATAACCATCAATAGTAGCAGTCACCAGTGTGACAGTAAAAACTAGGGCTGAACGATATATCGCATTTGCGATAATATCGCGACATGATCAAGTGCAATTTTCTAAC
>NW_005187568.1:1226478-1227675 GCF_000239375.1 Pundamilia nyererei
CAATTAGATTATTTTCCATAATCGTTCAGCCCTAGTAAAAACCATTTTGGAGTAACTATTTAGAGTCCAGCTGACTATTAATATGTAATCAGTTAGCCTGGCCTACTCTTTTTTGGTTAATTCAAAATGACCAATTTCTGACTCTAAAAAAAAGTGGAAGTGAATACAAACATACCTTGTAGAGAGAACTGCCCCCTATAACCCAGACCTGATCGGCCTGATCAGCCAGTTCTGTTTCGATTAGCCTGAGGGCTGAGCTGAAGTCTGACGCCAAGTAGTGTGCTCCTGCAGGGGGCACTCTGGACCAGAATGACCAGTTACAGCATGTCAGTTAGAACAGGGCAATACTTTGTGTAGCAAAACTCTGCACTGAGTAATAAAATACCCCCCCCCACACACACACACACACACACACACACCACACACACACACTCACACAGACACGCAGGAAGTCAATGCACTGCACACTGGGCATTATGATAAAACGTGACACTGTGAAATGGCACTGTGTGTGACAAATACTTGCACTTCCTGCTGAGGACAATGTTGACTCTGTTGCTCAGAGGTCTGTTCTTCTCTGGGATGGAGTACCACGTCTTCTTGCCCATGATCACCACATTCTGCTTGCCTGCACAAAGACAGGTTTTGAATTCATTTAATCAATTATTATTATCACATGTTTTAGCGTGCAATCTCCAGTGCATGGAGTGTCAAACTCCTTTTATGTCACAGGCCACATACCGCCCATTTTGATCTTAAGTGGGACGAACAAGTGAAACTCCACTTTGTGTCTGTGTAATTAAGTTAAATATGTAACTGAAATTTGTCAGAACTCTTCAGACTTAAATTGTAAGAAATAAATGTGTAAAATTACAGAAAAAGTCCTGGTAGCTGACCACCCAGTCTTTTGTTTTGTCTTTTTTCTCCGGTCCTCTCCTCAATCAGGAGTGACATGTTTACCTGCATGTTCTCCTTAAATTGCTGGCTGTCTGAGTGGTGTCCAAAAAAATGATGTGGGCTTTATAGTAGGGGTGCAATGATACTCGTATCGATATTGAACCGTTCGATACAGTGCTTTCGGTTCGGTACGCATATGTATCGAACAATACAAAATTTGTATTTTATTTTGAGCGCTCAGTGAATCTGCGTTCGACTACTCCGCCTAGGCTGCACTGTCGAGCGCAGATCCACTGAGCG
>NW_005187568.1:1232843-1234353 GCF_000239375.1 Pundamilia nyererei
GTGACACCAAAGTATCGAACCGAACCGAACCGTGAATTTTGTGTATTGTTGCACCCCTACTTTATAGATAATTGGGAAACTTTCTGGAGCCAACCTGGACTTGTTAAGAGAGATGGCATCCATCCCACTTTGGATGGAGCAGCTCTCATTTCTAGAAATCTGGCCAAATTTATTAAACCACCCCAAAATGTGATTATCCGGAGTTGGGAGGAGGAAGCAGAGATGTCTTACATGCCTCTCTGCAGCTTCTCTCCTCCCATTATCCACCCAAAACCCTGACCATAATATCCTATTAAAGCATGCAGTACACGTATTACAGGTACTGTCCAACAGTGGTTTGTATCATATATATCTAAAAGAGTTCAATTTGTTCATGTAAATGGAGAGTACTCTTCACACACAGGTTAACTATGGAGTTCCATAGGGTTCCGTGCTAGGACCAATTCTATTTACATTATACATGCTTCTCTTTGGCAGTATCTTCAGAAGGGATTGGATACATTTTCACTGCTATGCAGATGACACCCAACTTTATCTATCCATGAAGCAACACCAATTAGTTAAACTACAGGAATGTCTTAAAGACAAAGACCTGGATGCTTTCTAATTTTCTACTTCTAAATTCAGATATAACTGAGGTCATTGTACTTGGCCCTGAAAATCTTCAAAATATGGTATCTCACCAGATTCTTACTCTCTGGATGTCATTATCTCAGCATCCAGTAACACTGTAACACCATTTTTTTTGACCAGTATATGTCCTTCAAACACACATACTAAACATATGTACGACTGCTTTTTTCCATTTGCACAAAATCCCTAAAATTAGAAATATCCTGTCTCGGAGTGATGCTGAAAAACTAGTTCATGCATTTATTACTTCTAGGCTGGACTACTGTATTTTATTATTATCAGGATGTCTTAAAAACTCCTGGAGAAGTCTTCAGTTAATCCAAAATGCTACAGCAAGAGTAAATGGTAAATGGACTGGTTCATATATAGCACTTTTCTACTCTTCTGAGCACTCAAAGCACTTTATTGACAGGGACTAAAAAAGAGAGAACATATTTCTCCTATATTGGCTTCCCTTCATATGCTCCCTGTTAAATCAAGAATTGGTATGATGGTATGGTCCCAGTCTGTCTTTTCATGTGACTGGCCACATAGTGTGCCCCATCAAAATAAAGTCCCACCCCTACCTGCATAGATTCTCAGCAGGGCTGAAGATTCAGCTCCCACATACAAGCGGGCCATTAATAATTAATAATAATAACAACCAACTTCTGACAAGCTTCTGTTTTTTCACAAAACCCAAAGTATGGGTTTGACATAATGACATAATTATGATGGGTCTGGACAGAGGTAAATCTGTGCTAAAATCCTGAGCTACATCTGTTGAATTGGAGTGTGTTATGATACACAGTGAATTACTTTTCGATAGGGATGGGTATCGTTTAGGTTTTATCCGATACCGGTGCCAAATCGGTACTTTTGAAACGGTGCCGGTGCT
>NW_005187568.1:1235100-1236214 GCF_000239375.1 Pundamilia nyererei
GGAAACGTAAAATGATTGGCTAGAATCTAAAGTGTATCACAGCTCAGGAAAAAAAAGCACCGAAATGTGCGCTGCTTTTCGGTCTGGTTACTACCGTTTATGTCAGAACCACGATTAATTTCATAAGTCAGTTATTAATTGTCCATCGGTATGTGGGAGCCGAAATCTCAGCCCTGCTCATAATTCATGCAGACAGCTGTGGGACTTTTGATGGGCACACCATGTATGTCTCCCCACACACCAAAGAAAAAGTTAAATAAATGAGCTGCAATATCTGTAACTTGGTCAATCGTTTTTATAGTCACTATCTAGATGAGTTTTTTTCTGTAATTTGAGGTTATCACGTTTATTATTTTTACGTTTCAAAACAGTATTGCCAACAACCAGAGTTTGCTCCTCAACACATGAGGGTGGCTTCGGTCGCACTGACTACAGGTACAAGTATCATTATTACTAAAGGAGGCAGAGGAGTAACTAAACTTCTGACACACTGAGCAGGAAAGTGCAGGAGAGGCCATGTAGCTAGAGATCTGGCTACGAGCTAAACTAAGCTAGCAAATCCAGAAAGACACACTGAATGAATACTGCGAATATAATTAGTGGGTGAATCGAATTATGTGCTTTGGCGTGTGTGAGCTTTTTATTAAAATTATAGGCCATTGTAACAGATAAGTTATACAAAAACACAATCATTCATAGTAACAGGAGCAGGGAGTGATACTCTACCATAGACAGCACCAACACCAAGTCGTGTTCTTTCACCAACATGTAGGTAAAATAACAGGTAACTAGTAGGTGTTGGATTAGTATGATCGGAGTCTGCGCTGCGGGACTGTTTTGATCACGCGGACTGGGAAATGTTTCACGTGGCTGCTAGGGACATTGATGAATACACAGACTCAGTCTGCGGATTTATCAGGAAATGCGTGGAAGATGTCGTCCCATCCAGAACAGTTAAATCCTTCCCGTGCCGGCACGGAGCACCGCCTTTGCCTCCGCGAACACATCGGACTACAAACACGCACATTACCAACTCCGGAAGACGATCAAAGCAGCCAAACGTGAGTACAGGGACAGGGTGGAGCAACAGTTTGACAACCCTCGGAGTATGTGG
>NW_005187568.1:1237960-1273677 GCF_000239375.1 Pundamilia nyererei
TCTGTTGCTTGTGAAGCTCGCACACAAGAATTTCACTCACATGTGCTGTACCAATGTACCTGCACATGTGATGTGACAATAAAAGTGATTTGATTTGATGTTAAGCAGAGAAATCCAGAAGGACGAATCTTGGTGAATTTTGCAAAGAAAAAAGAAGAAGATTGAAATAGCTGTGGTAGACATGTAGGCCTACCTCAAGAAGAGGGAGGGACAGGGTAAGGGTGGAGTAAGGTGCAGTCTTAAAGAGATAGGACACTGTAAGTTGGTATCAGGAAAGTTTGTAGCCAAGCAGCATTGTTTGTATATGTGTTTTTCTTGCTGCTGTTACAACCAAGGTTACGTCCACACGTACCCGGGTATTTTTGAAAACGGAGATTTTCCGTTTTCAAAAATACCCGGGTACGTGTGGACGTAGCCCAAATTTCCCCTTGTGGGACAATTAAAGAATTATTCTATTCTATTCAACCCTGGCCCTTCGATACAAGCAGCACACTTGTTGCTTTATGTTCATGTTTAAGTTAGGTCACTCAGAGAACTTTGACCTGTGACTAAGCAAAGACAAGGTGGAGATGAGTTACCTTTCACTGACGGAGTTGCTGTCATCTTTCGGAAATGCGCGAATTCCTTACTGTAAAAGAACATGTATGTTTACAGATGTACATTTTAACGTCGCTACATCAGCTCGCTTGACCTTAGGTTAGACTTAGCTTGTACCAACAAATGTCCCATATTTAAACTGTTGTGAATGAATTGTTGGCCTATAATCCGCCAAACACATCTCAGACTTATTTCTCATGAATGATATTAAGTCACTTTGAGCCAGAAACAACATTTCTGTCACAGTGTAGAAGCTGCTGTCAGGTTTTGCCAAAGTCACTTGTACACGTCCATTACCCAGATAAGATATTAAAAATGTTTTCTTCACCAGAGATCTAGCCAAAGCATATTGATTGTCTGAAGATATGTACAGTGATTAAAAATGTAGCACAGCCGATGTACAGTGCCATACAAAACGGTTCATTTCAGAAATCCTGTCGATTAATCAATATAAACACAGATACTCGACATAAGAGATACAGAAACATCGGCCGGCGGGACTGACCTGAGCCTAATGGGGTGCCATGGCAGGTTTCCCTTGTTGCCGATTCCCCGGTCAGGGCACACGGCCACAATGGCGTTCAAAACGCGGGCCATCGTTACCGTGGACTGACACTGTACACTCCCGCCACAGAAACGCCGGAAATGACGACGATTGCTTCTCTTTTTTTTCTCCAACTTTATTTCAACAGAAACCTTTTTTAACAACAGCAAGCATAATACATGGAGAACACAATGTATTATTGTAGTGCAAAATTATAATACAGTGGAACAGTATGTATAATTAAACAAATAGGATAGAAATACAGGTTAAAAGGGGGACAAAAGCGAGAGATGCTTTGACGCCGAATAATTAAAGAGATTAAAAATATTACAAATATTTTTGGTTTTTAAAGCTTTCTTGTTGTGAGAGGAACAAATTGTAGTCAGAGATCTAATTCTTTCCTGAAAGGGGAGAAGTACGGTTTCTTGTTTGAGAACTTACATTTAATGGTGAAATACATCTTTCACTTTATTATTAGAATAGAATAGAATTTTATTTCGAACATGCAAATATAACTGAAATAACAAGAGAAAAAAGAAAAACAAAACAAAACTTAAAAATCATCAAATTTTCATGTATATATTTATGTCTATAGAATGTGTGTGCTCGAAAAGGAGTAGTTTACACTTCTACGGTTCCTACCCCCTTTACCCCCTTACTGATCAAATAAGTGATGATGATGATGATGATGATATATAGCGACAACGGTGTAAACTCTGTGCAGGAAAATACTATTGTACGCAAATTCAGCTTTTCTTCACTTCCAGTTAAAGTGAGTTTAAAGCGCACCGCCATATACTGCCCGCTTGTGGTCATCTTACAAACAATGTAGCATGCAGAAGCTGCATGTTGCATATAATGATGCAAGGAGAATCCTTCTTAGGATACCTAGAGGGTCTAGTGCCAGTCAGATGTTTGTAGCTGTGGGTATTTGGACTTTTACGGAATTTAAAGTTCACTTTTAGAGAACGACTGGACGGCTCTAGAAACAGTATAATTTTAGCACACACAGATCCGACAGTGAGCCATCCTTTTAACTATGGAAATAAAGTCTGTCAATAAAGACTGAATTGAAATTGAATTGAATTTATGGATGCGGTATTTGGCGAGGAGTAAAATCAGATTCATGAGGTAAAAAGCTCACTAGAGTCAGTATAACCAAATAAAAACGTGTTTTGATTACAATAAAAACATGGTACAAATTTTGATAAGATGCTGTAAGAGATGCAACTAGTGATATCTCTCCATAAAATCTGAGTAAAGGTACACAGCCAAAAGTAAATGCGAGCAGGTCTCTGGAACAATCTTACAAAAGGCGCAAAATGTGTCTATGTCACTTATATTTTTAAAGGAAGCTTTTAACAGGGTAAAATCTATGAATTAGCTTAAATTAAATCTCATTTTGTTAGTAAGGAGGATTTTTTGTTACAAAGACCAAACCTTTTTCCAGTCAGTGTCCTGACAAAATGAGTCCAGAATTAAATGGATGGAGGAACAGAGATAAGTGACTCTTGAAAAAGAGACCCAATCTTGGCATTCACACCTTTACAAGAGGAGAATCAAATCTGACCTAAAGGAGACTCTTTCAGAACAGGGCAAGACATGAACAGATGTGGGGAGACAGTGGTATTTCTAAACAACATGGATAGCTGAGATGGTATGGCATCAAAAACAATACAGAACTCCTTTGGGTGTATACCCAAAGGAGTTCTGTATTGTTTTTGAGTAATTATATAATAATCCGGCATTACTGAATACTTGACTTACAAGAAGAATCCCTTTATTAAACTCGTTTTCAAAGAATAGTGACTTATTCTTGTATAGAATGTTACAGTTGTTCCAAATATAATATCTTTGTGGAGAAAAGTTATGTTTATAGATCAAAGACCATGCCAAAAGAGCCTGTTGATGAAGGTTTGAGAGTTTAATTGGGATTTTCTGAATACTGTTAGTTGCAGAGGATAATAAAGTCCAAGCCACCCGAACATGAAAAGATATTGACGAGAGATGAAAGATGACTGCTTCTTCTTTCGGAGAGCTATACGGCTTGTCTTCTTTGTGAAATAACACAATTCTGCTGAAAACATTTGCATTTTTTTTTATTTAGTCAAAAAGCTGCCATCTTAAAGTACATCAAAGTCAGTCCTAAGTATGAGGGTAAAATGTAAAACGCTTACAACTGACGAGTGGGTGGAACCCCCAAAATCCAAACTCAACGAAACCTGCTGAAATTTAGCTTGAAGTACAAGTGTTCAGCTATCATGCTACAGCCAGAGCTAGAGTACAAAAACATATTTTTACAATGCTTACCAAAGATATCTGACATATTTGATGACAGAAATCTTTATGTATGTGGTAATCTGATGACAGAAACCAATGCAGCAGCTCAGCAGCTGTATTTACAGGAGTCTCTCCACCTCAAATTATGGACTAAAAGCATCTCATACTCCCAGTCATCAGATCTCAAGTGTTCAGTGAGAAGCTCCATAAGAATCATCATTGTTGGAAAAAAAAAATCACGTGACCTCATTTTCATCCTATCAGATGTGAATAAAGCTTGTGTAGAGATTCAAAGAACAGTCTGACAGTAAATACAGCAGGGACAGCAGTGCAGAGACTCGTGGATGAAGAGATCACACTCCACACAGAACACACTGTGACACGATGGACAGCTGAACATCTGGAATGTCACAGGTATGCAGACAGAGCAAATAAATAAAAAGCAGATAAAGACATTATACAATTTTTACAAGAAAAAATCTAAATGAATCCAGCAGGGCACAAAGTGTCACAGCAACTGAAGGCGGGCCCCTGATTTCACCAAAACTTAAGTTCTGCCAGCCAGCACATGTGGGTGGAAATGTGTGCTGCTTAAATCTGTAAATAATCAAGTAGTCTGCTGACTTATCCTATCTGCATTCATTCTCAGATGGGTATAAATTTATATTTACATATACTTTAAATAATTATTTAATCTTTAAAAAAAACAACTAAATATACATATAATAACAACAATAATATTGATACAAAAGGGGCAGCATGGAGACACTTATATAATTATTATTATGAACTGAAGATGATGGCACAAGTCACAGTTTTGACAATTTCACAATGAGGTACATTAAAATTGTTCAAATTTTCAAAGATGCAGTTTTGTGCAGGTTGGTGAAACTATCCATCTTCACTCCTGAGAAAGTCTGTCTCTCGCCTTATTAGCAAATACCTTTTGTGAAACAATTTGCCTCTGTTTAAACATCTTGTGTTTTTCTGAATGAAATGTGTTTGTGATTGTTGCAATGTTTTTTTTCTTTTTTTAAATCTGACAGCATCCCAGCTTTGTGGAATTGGGTTTATATCCTCCTGAGAACCGAGGAAAAAAGGAATCTTCCTGTTGAACTTGTTGTGTCATTTCCTTGCTCTTTGGAGTGAAAAGATTCCACCCAAACACATGAGATATCTATGGAAAGCCCAGCATATCCTCTATTTAGCACATCAGGACTTAGTAGGGTAGCTCAAATAAGTCAAAAGATATAGACTAAAAACACTCTACATGTCCTCCTGGTTCTTAGGAGGACATGTAGAGTGGTCATGGTTTGGGATGCAGACAAATTTCAGCAAGAGTGAGATGATGGCTATCCACTGTATAAGGAAAAAGCAAAAATCTTGCAGATTCTGCATATTCATATGCAGATGCCTGCTGTATGAGATTGTAGGTGTGTTAATATATAAAACTGGTGAACCTCATGGCAAATTTAAAAGAACGGGTAACTATACTGGCTTGTCACAGACCACATTTCCCCCAGTCTTCGACAGAGATGCTGATCTTTAGAGCAAGCCAAACAGAAGCTGGATGTTATATTTCTGAAACATTTTGTGAATTAAAGCCAATATTAAAGTGTGTCTTGTTATTCGCATACCCGTGAGCAGAAATCACTTGTAAACCTCGACAAATGACTCAATTTACACAGCAAAGACTGAGGGCAGTTGACTGTGACAGGCAAACTGGCTTTTATGAGTAAAACTGGAAGTTCATTTCACAACAAGAATAACACTGTGCTGTGCTGCACAGATATTCAGCCACTTACACTTTTATCCTTCAGCTCTGCTTGACATGCCTGACAGAACCTGAAACCAAACCACAACAGTATAAGACATGCAGTGAAACACCATCTGCATCTCAATGTGAGAGTAGATCACAGCTACCTGTCTCCTTGGAGGTTCTCCACTGGACTCTCTACAAAAGCTTGGAGGGGGAAGAGGTGGTGAAAGGATCTGGCGAGATGGGGGGCCGACACCAGAGTCAAACCTTGGAGATAAAACAGCACATAGGCCAGTCAACACACAACAACAAAAAGAAAAAAATTTTCCCCATCTAATCCTTTAACTGAACAGTACATACCACACACTTTACACTCCACGGGAAGCTCAGTGTAAGTGGCGTGGCACTGTGGACACAAATATCCTCCCAGAGACAGACCTGGACCACTGCTGCTGTCCAGATGACTGGACAAACACAAAGACGAGCGTCAAAACAAATATTCATTTTAACCTGCAGTCTTAGCCATGCGGTTAATCGCACTGCTTTCTACTCACGACATGCTGAACGACGGCTTGGCATCCTGGTCAGTCACAGAGGCAATGGTATGCTGAGGAAAACCTGAGCAAACACAAGGTTCACATCAAGTGGATTCAGTGAGAATGACTTACTTTTTTTCTCCAAATCTTAGTTCTGTTTCAAAGGAATCATTTCAAAACGTCACCACAAGAAATAGCTATCAGAAACTCTGAAGGATTTCAACACTAATCTAACCATGAACAGCAACTTTCACAAGAGCTTAGAAGAAGCATTATACAGACACACAAAGCCACAAAAGCATACAAACACAATTCTAAAGACCTAAAGGTTCATCAGCACATAATAAGATCAACAGTTTACAGATGACACAGAAATAACCACTGCTTTATTTTGAAGGAAAACATCTCCAAAGTCTAGCAGCTGAAAGTGAGTCAGATTTGCTGATGCAGTGAGGGAATAAAACAAAGCAGAACACTACTTAAGAATCACCAGAGCAGCAGCAAGCACTGAAGCTTAACAGAACAAAGCTTCTGTGTTTAGACCTGCTGACAGCATGTACCCACACTGTACCCTGGACAGTTGGACAAGTGCGTTACTTTTACTGGTGGCCTCAATATTGGACGCAACGTACACAAAGAGCTTAAGTATATGAGAAGGTGAACGTGACACTTCCAGTGATTACTTGGGGTTCACCAGTGTCACTGGTTTAGTTCCATTGTTTTTATTAATAACTTTGATCCACAAGGAAATCCTACTAATTCCAAAGGCTTTTGCTGCAGCTGTAGGTAAGTGACGGGAGAGGAGCTGACTGAATACCAAGAGATGGAGACAGCGTCAGCATACTCACCCATGCGGATTAAAGAGCATTCAGAGGAGGAGCTGGCAGGAGGTGGTTTGATGTGAAGCATCAACAGCTCTTTGAAGTGGCTCTCATCCAGGATCACGTGGTACGAGCCACCTGTCTCTCTCGTCAGCACTGTACATACCCGGACCTCTGCTGACAGACCGATGACAGACACCCGCACCTTCAGAGACTTCAGGGTCTGACGGAGGAGATGGAGCACAGAGCTGTCTCTGGACCTGAGCTAACTTGTCTATAAGATAATCAATGGACTGATGACTCTCAGCACAAAAAACAGAGTGGCTTCACCTTGATCAGCTCATAGATGTTGGCTGGGTCACATGTAGTGAGACTACTGAGGATGATCAGGATCTCCCGGCTCGTATGTCCAGGCATGTGCCTTCACACAGAGGCAGACAGCAGCTCAATGACGTCTCACTACAGAAGCTAATCAAAAACAATGACTCTGCTAAACCTACTTGAGGGTTTGTATGGCCAGGTTGAGGGAATTGTAGAGGGACGGCTCTCCTACGCAAACAGTGTCCACAGCTTTTTTCAGAGCAGTGATGTGCTTCTTTGGATTTCCTGGTGATGCCGTGAAACAACACACACAGTACATTTGCATTACAGAACAGATGACGTGAGGTTTAAAAAAAAAAAAAAAAAACCCCAAAAAAACTAACACTGGCACTGGCACACTGATGCTAATTTAAAAAAAAGAAAAAAAGAAAAAGGTTTAGTGGCAAACCAAAAAACATTGGTTCAAAGAGACCAAATGACAGATACCTGCCAGATCAGTCAGCTTCTCAGCCCTT
This sequence comes from Pundamilia nyererei, assembly GCF_000239375.1. NCBI lineage: Eukaryota > Metazoa > Chordata > Actinopteri > Cichliformes > Cichlidae > Pundamilia > Pundamilia nyererei. Next base: position 1,245,334 of record NW_005187568.1, read on the forward strand.
TTGTTCTTTGTGGTGATAATACCAACCTACAAAACAAAACACAGCACAACTCACTTACTAGCAGTCACTCATTAGTCTCTGGAAGTTTGCTGAACATCCGCACACAGCCGAGTGTAACCCAGCAGCAACCTGGGGCCAATGCTGAAACTCTGGCACCTCCAGTGGACCCGTAAGACTGGCTTCGAAAGCATGTCAGGACACTCATATGTTAAACCCGACATATACAGATTAGAAAGCATGTTTACAACCCGGTCAACCTTCACGGACAGGACGTCTCTCCATTAGAACTGCATGTTGGGCCATTTCCACCAGGGTCTGTCACCCTCACTAATCTAAGACACCCAACTGTCTTTGTGCATTTTTATAAAATTATCAGGTGTTGCTTTGTGGTAGCATGAAGTCTGTGCTCCAGGTTGGCAAATCAAACTTTTTTTTGTCTGTCACAATCAGCAGGCGTATAAGCTGAGCAGCCCAGCCTTAGAGGGAGCATGAGGAATTCAGTAGTTTAGGAGGAGCTAAGAGTCAAAAGGAAACTAACTGGATTGGGCATCTGAGTAAAAGTATGAAACCAGTGTGTGTTTGTATACAGTGACAAGGGGCAGAATATGACTTATGGCATACCTGGCTGATGGGATTTTGGTCAAAATATTCATCAACAAATACTTCCATGAGCTGAGGAGGAAAGAAGAGATGAGATGAGATGGTTAGCAGACAATCACACTGTGTAGCTGCTGGTGTCCAGGGAGACAGCTGTGCTTTACCTTGAGAGTAGAGGTGAGGCGGTTTGGTTTTAAGTCCTGGTCTTCCATACTACGCGAACAGTCAATCACCACATACACGTGACGCATCTGAAGTACAAAACAACCTTTAACATCTTGACTTTCTTTTTCAATTTTTTCAAAAAAATAGATGTTATGCACAATATTAACCAGCGGGTATGTTGGGCTACAAATATAGAATGTGCAGCAGATCCTATATTGACATGAGAGCTCAGAGGCCTTGGCTTTGTGCTACGACAGGAAACTTCTCATTCATTTCAGGTTTATTTATAGAGCACCAAATCACATAAACAGTCACTTCAAGGTTTTAAACTGAAAAGTAAAGATCCAGCAGCATTCTGCAAACACATGATATTATACAGATATACACACAACTACTCACATATTTAGAATAATTAGTTAACTGTGTGTAAATTTTCTATGCTTTATTTCAGAGTGCTGAAACAGCACTCCACTTCAATAACGAACCACAAAAAGTGTTAAGCATGTGGGAAACACAAGGCTCTGCACAACTCACCATTCCAAGCCTCACTTGCCCATGGCTCTCTATCACCCTGTGCAGCAAAGAAAGCATGAGATGAGGAGCAGGAGAAGACACAAGCATTTTCATCATGGGATGGATAGACAGACAGACAGACACAAACACGCACACCTTTTCCGTTTGGACTGGTACAGAATCTCTTCCACTGTGGCTTTGAGTGAGCCTGACTCGTCCTCCTTCAGCACCTCCCTGAGGATGAAACATATTCCACAATAATCCAGGGAATGACGACACACAGCTCAAGCTGCAGATGCACATGGCTGAGCAGTCTCACCATGTCCTCTCATAGCCCCCTTCCCAGCGCTTGGCTCTCTCTGGTTCTTCATCCATTGTGTTTGGCGGCCAGAAATTCAACAGACGCTCCCAGCCAAATCACTGCCAAACCAAGTACACACATTCGGTACTACAGACTCACAATAACTCATGACACGCTGCATTAAGGATAGGACGTATGGCCACATTTCGGTTATTGCTCATTCTGCATTTAACCCATGTGCCTTGCTTAGAAGCACAGTGGCAGTTATCGATTACTGTAGATTACCTCGGTGACTAGCTACCTTCTAGGAAGTTGGCGGTAAATAAAAACATGTTAATAAAAACCCCATCATCAGACCAAACAGCACCTTTACGTACGGGTCGTTATCAGCGCCACAGACCTGCCTGTAAGTAGAGTCAAACTAACAGATGTTGTAAGTGCAGTCCGCTGAGCCACAGCTCTAGCTAGCTAGTCCGCCTGCTAGCTAGCTAGCTAAAAGTCCTGATAAATCAGTGATTTTCATGCAGTTCAAACAACAAGCATGATGCGGGACTCACATCATGCAGTTACACAGGACTATGATTTTAAACACCTTATAACTTACTATACTAACTAAACAATAAATATAAACACTCACCAACTCTGACTATACTGTAACGCAAGCTGTGCAACAAGACTTTTCCTCCGGATGGAAACGGGCAAAGAAGAGAAAGGATCCGGTGACATACTATTTATTATTATCGTAGCATGATGGCCGCGGCATTATAATGAAAGGTTACACAGTGTCATATACAAACAAATAGCTTTGTGATTTTACATCATACTGTACATATCAGGGAGAGTGCAAAAATCAGTGGGAAAACTAAAAAAATGACAATGCTTAATGGTAGTTTAATGCAGTACATGGCAATTGTTAGAAGTTATTAGCGCCCAGATCCATGAACATTTATGCTATGTGCTAATAACATAAGCTCTGCGCCCATACTAAACAGTTTTCCTTTATATCCATCATGCCAAGGTAATAAAGTATAGAAAAGTTTACTTCAGAACAATCGAAAGAATAAAAATAAACATTTACAAGAGAACATGCACAGCTACTCCGATACCGAACAAATTTATAAGTCTCATCTTAACTGTGCCCACAATTATGCAAAACATTTCGGATCACAAGAGAAAAACAATAAAGTCTATAAACCTTACTTGTTTTTCAAAATTTTACTTGTGGAACTGAGAGGTAAAAAAGAAAGAAAAAAATCCACATTTTATTTATCCTTTTGCTGTAGAAAAACTCTTACTTGATTGGCTTATAAAAATGCATTTCATAGGCAAGAGCATCACTATAATAATAATCATACAGGAGTTCATCATAAACTGGACAGTTCAGTTCATAGACAGGGTCTTGGGTTGAAGGTTCAGGGTCGACGGTCATATTCACTGATCTTTCTCTTGATGTGCGACAGCTTGGATCTCAGATATTTACACCTCTTCTTCTTAATCTGGTATTCTGATGACTGTGGACAATACATAAGAAAGGTATTGTTGTTTGAATTCTTTACACACAAATTTCACTGCTGAGAATGTGAATAATAACCTTACCTTCTTGAAGTCCTTCAGCCTGTTATAGTCCCTCAAGGCATCCTGAGATCAGATTACATATATTAGTTGGCTAAAGAAGTAAGCATCATCCCAAATTCTCACACAGAACTTTCTTTTATACTAAAGTTTTCAAACCATTTCTAACACTTTATTACTAGATTTATTATTTGATTTTGAGTAGAATTATTTGAATATAAGCAAACACATAATGGATTGCATTTTTATAGTGCTTTTCTAGGCACCCAAAGTGCTTTACAATTCCACTATTCATTCACTCTCACATTCACACACTGGTGGAGGCAAGTTACAGTCTTAGCCACAGCTGCCCTGGGGCAGACTGACAGAAGCGAGGCTGCCATATCGCCCCTCTAGCCAACACCAGTAGGCGGTAGGGTAAAGTGTCCTGCCCAAGGACACAACAACCAGGACAGAGAGAACAGGGGGATCGAACCGGCAACCTTCCAGTAGATGAGCTTCCCAATTCCCCTGAGCCATGGTCGCCCCAACATATCAGTCTTATAAAGTTTCCTATAAAACCAGCCACCTCGCATCTGCTGTTAAACTGTTGACAGTTAGAAGCTAAATTGTTGCCTTGCACTGCAACTTGTACATTCACAATGAAATTGAATACAATGTAAATTTCATCAGATTTAAAATTGTAGGATTAATTGATGGCAAGACTTTTTTGAACAGTCTTTAGGAATGGAGTCTAAAACAAACCCCCCACCCCCACCCACCCCCCATTTTGCTGGTTCAGAAAGTAAGGACTGAAGTTAACTCAGAAGGATAAATTCCAGTACTGAATTTTATGCCTGTGGCACATATTCCAGAATATGTGAATATTCTTTTGGTTAAAACTTTATTTGTGAAAAAAATTCATGAAGTCATTACTAGTTAAGGTTAAAGAACTAGTCAGTTCAACAGAGATCTGACTTTTTGTCAGCCTGCCTAAAATAGGGGTTGTTATTTTCTTTAATCTGAGATGAATAGTAAGATATTCTAGCTTTACAGGGTTGTTTTTGTTTTGTTTTTTGTTAAATAGAGCAGCAAACTCTTTTTCCAAGCTAAATGAAGATCTTCTAAATAAGTGACATGCCATTTCCTCTGTAACTTATGGGTTATCTGCTTTAAGGTGGACATGTGTGAGTCATTAAAAGGAGTCACCACTTCTGATTTGAGGCTTTTTTTTCCAGAGGAGCTACAGTATCCAGAGTCATACACAGTTAGAATGTAACACTATTAACAAGATAATCAACCTCTGTGGGAGTAGAGTTCAGGTAGCTCCTCTGCATTGTGCTGGCACATATCATTGAAGAAGATAACAGTGGAGGAATTATATCCTTTCACTAAGTTACAGCACTTTCAGAAAGACATCTACTGTGTAATATTGTAAATCTAAATATTATAAAGAAATGAACAGAAAAAAAAACAGGTTTTTCTGGGAAGAATGTTATATGTCATATCGTTAGCTTCATAGCATAAGTGCCTAAGTCATTTTTTGGTCAAATTGAGATTTTTGCCTAACTTTACTCCCCTACCACTGCTGCATCATCCTGTCCGTCTGCCTATGTCATCACAAAAAAATGACTTAGGCACTTATGCTATGAAGCTAACGATATGTAAGAAGAAGATCCAGAGTGTGCTTCAAGTGGTGGGTGGGCTCGTTTACATTTTGAGTGAAGCCAGTTGGCTCTAATTACAGTTTAAATGCTATGTCATTTTTAGTATCTACATGGATGTTTAAAATAAATAACACACTGTAAATATTTTATCTGAACTGAAATCTAAATCACAGTCATTGTTAACTCATTTTGAGTGTTTGGTTTTTGTTAGATACTCATTAGGTCGCTTAACTGTTATTGTCTGAAAATTGTTTGTGTAGTTTTCATTGGTTTCTGTTTTAGATTTAGTTTTTTAAAATTATTATAATATGGAGAATACTTTTTAAAAAGTGCAGTTTTAATTTTTATTTCAGTTACTTGAAATGCCTTGTGCTGGTTAAGTATAAAAACCTAGGGTACGGCATACATTTATGAAATGTAAGACTGCGTTCTTCCATTTGCGCAACATCTCTAAAATTAGAAATATCCTGTCTCAGAGTGACGCTGAAAAACTAGTTCATGCATTTATTACTTCCAGGCTGGACTACTGTAATTCATTATTATCAGAATGTCCTAAAAACTCCCCGAAAAGCCTTCAGCTAATCCAAAATGCTGCAGCAAGAGTGCTGACAGGGACTAGAAAGAGAGAGCATATTTCTCCTGTTTTGGCTTCCCTTCATTGGCTTCCTGTTAAATCCAGAAATGATACATTAAAATAACAGCCTGCATTCCATCGAAATCACTAATGAGATGTTATGGCACAGCAAGAACATTACTAACCAAAATAACAACGTAAATAACGTTTCAACGTCCCTCTTCTCAGCTGTTTCTCTTTCCCTCTTTCTTTCTCCCCTTCTTTCCCCCAGTCAAGTCTGTCCCGTATTCAGTAAGTGAAAATAAAATAAACAATAAAAGGTGAATCAAATGGACCATTACGGCAAGGCTGGGATGGTCAATTTGGTAAAGTAAATCCGTTGGGCATCTTTCTTTGCCTTTAGACAATAATTCTGATGGCAAAAGAGCCAAACGGGACAGGCAAAAAAAAAAGAAAAAAGGGTGGACCAGCCACCTTCCCTTCAAAGAACCAGACAGATGCTGCCGCCCTTACCATGAACTCTGGACTGCCATCAGAATGTCGGTCCAGTTCTCGGTCCAGGTCGGCCAGGTCCTGGTTTATGCCGTCCAGCTCAGCCTGTAGGTTCTTGTATTCTTGGTGATCCCTATCAAACTCCTGTTTGTAGGCCAGACGCTCTTGCTCATCCAAAATGGGGGGAAACAAACTATATGCAAGAAGACAATTCAGTACATAACCAGTAAAACAAAAGAGATACGAATCAGTCAAGGTCAAAGATAAAGTTCTTTATTACCAGCTTTGATCTAGAAATAGCAGATTAATTGCAATCAGCTAATAACTGGCAATGGAATCACATGCACTCACACACTGAAATCTTCTTCCTCTAGGTCATCCCCAGATTCCACACCAGTGTCGTAGTCCCTCAGCCTGGGCTGCAGGCCTCCCACATAGCTGCTGATGTCAGAGTCTCTGCAAACAGGATTTACTGATTCATCCATTTTTGCAAAAGCCTTATAAGTATCTGCCATTAAAACAAACACACTTGAACCCTTGTAGCATGTTTACAGAGCCAACTGGTCTCAAATATGGTTAATATGGTTCCCCATTATCCTTCAGCACCTTAAACTTCAAAACTTATGGATGAGCTGACCCATCAGAGATGGATCACTGTGATCGAGTGCTACTACAGAGTTATGTGCACCTCTTCTCTTTGCACCAGACCTCATTTCAAATTTGGTACAGGGACACTGATCGTTTGTTGACCTGATTTGAACAGAAGTATCCCCGTCTGACCAGCTGGAGTTCCCTCTACACAGCACAGGAAACAGTTTCTGCAGCAGCTGAGATGTTCATCTTCGCAAAGTTGATAATGATGCACTTTTACACAACCATGAAGAACAGTTTCTTATTGACCCACACTCACAAATAAATGTATCTTCATTGTACATTTCTATTTGAAATGTTATTATTTTCTGTGTTTCAGTGAGTGTTTTTCACTACAGCACCAACAATACAATATAATACCAACAATCCCTTTTCTTGGGAATTTAGCGACGTTAAAAATATAATCAAAGAGGCTTTGGTGGTGGATTGTAAGTGTCATGGTCTGTGTGGAGTTATGTTCTCCCATGTCTGTTTGGGTACTGTGTGGGGCATTTTCAATTTGTCCCACAGTCCGAACACACAGATTGACCGTAGGTGTGGGTGTGAATGTGAAAGTGAATGGTTGTCTGTCTCACTGTGTTAGCCCCATCATAGACTGGTGACTGTTCAGCGTCTACCCCTCCTCACCAGCTGGGATAGCAGGTGCCCCACCCAGAAGTCTCCAAGCTGTTTTATTTTAGATGAACTTTGGTGGTTTACAGAGGAAAATTGTGTAACTAACTCCATCAGGCCACAGTCCTGATCATGTGAGCCCCCCCCCCCCCACCGCCTCTGCACCCCACCCCAGAACATTTAGTCCTACAAAACTTCATTTACAAAAACAGACTGACAGTGATGCTGCATGTGCAAAAGGTCAGACACCCAAGGTAAGACTCTATCATGTTTTAAGTAAACAAATTATACACTGTTCAGTCATTTCAGTAATTTATTATTCAAGAATAAAAACCCAATAGAGCTGCTAGCATCACTATATCTGTAAAAAACAAACAAAACAAAACCCCAATTCCCCCAGTGCTTAATGATACCTTTTCATAACAATGAAGAACATGCTTACCCTGGTAGGTATAGAGGCTTGTTGTAGTCCAGCTGGTCTAAATAGTCTCTAGAGGCCCCAACTTTATCGTTATGGTCATTAACAAACACCTCTGGATCACCAGACACGTTGGTCACCTGAAGCAACAAACATAGTCAGCCTCAGAGTTTCTACAATGCCAGATTGAAATTAAAGGGACTTTTCCAAATGATGAGCAGTTTAAGGGTGGAAGTGGCTCTACAAATATTTTGAGTTTAGGTTTAAGGTGAAAATACCACGATTATGTCATCAAAGATTTTTCACATTAATGAGTTTCGTCCCATATCGTTAATGAGAGTGCCTTATCATAACCTAATGAGATACTACGCTCATACTTGAGGTCATGGAAACCTGTTTCCTCCATATGAAGCAAGAAGCATCCGCAGGGACCAACCGGTTCCTCTACTTGTCCCTGTATGTCTGAATACCACAAATACCTTCACTATTGTCAACAAGAAGTCTTAGTCAGTGCCTTTAACCAGCACACCTGATGAAATCTCAGGCCTGATGGTGCTACTTGGAAAGTACACAGCTGGAATTAAAGCTACATGGACATAATACTCAGATACACATTTTCCAATTTTATCACTACCATCGGAAGACAGGGAATAAATTAATTAATCTGAACATGTGAAAGATCTAATGAGTTAATGTTTAAAAGAATAAAAATATAACAACATGCTGTTTCACTTTAGATGACATCACAGTGACACCACAGCACATCATGCTGAAACTAAGAGTGGCTAAACAGACCACACCCAGAAACTACAGGTGAAACCTCCTCTGCCCAGTGTCTCTCTCACCTGTCACACACACACACGCGCACACGCGCACACGCACACACGCACACCAATTCTCAGCTTTTGTAACAAACAAGTTGTGTAATTTCTGAAGTAGTAGTAGTGGTTAGAATCTGCAGCCAATTACATGAATTATGCTCCTATGCATCTTTATTGCCATTTACAGTGCTGTTAGGATGTCCCAGACTGTTTTAATGTTCTTAACAGTCTGTTTAGAGATTACACAGATCAAAACCAAGCATTCTGAATAGTGGATAAGAGCAGATAACACATTATCACCCTGCAACTGACTTTAATGTTGTGGAAATTTTAAAGGTGTGTCAGAGGGGAAATTTTAAAGCCCTCTGACACACCTTAGAGATATTGTGTGTTCCAGCTCTTGACTGCAGATCTGTGTCATGTTTACAGTATTTAAAATATTCAAAAATATTCACAGAGAGTTGGAGACTGAGTGGGGAATTTGTTGAGCTGACCTGATATATTTAGTTCAACCTTAATTTGACTGAATAAAGTTACGCTGCAGCTGATACAGGCTTTTGCTATTTAGTAAACAGGTAAATGCGATGCTGATGTCAACACAGTCACACACAGACTCACCCACTCCCCGACGCTGTTGTGGTGACCAACATTGACAACCTTGACTTCCTCCCAGAGAATGCGTTCTGGGCCCCAGCGCCTGATCTGTTGGCGAGTCTTGACCGCAAACACGAGCAGGATGATGAGGGCAACAAACACCAAAAAGCCCATAACCACAGCGATGGCCTGCAAGAAGCACAACCAAGATCATGGAGCTGAAGTAATACCCATTATCAGGGATGTAAATGACAGGCAAGTTTCACACATTTCCCTAAAAATCTCAATCTTATAACACCTGCCACCAAACAATGAGTTGGCCAAAGGACATTTGCAGGTACAAGTCTGCCATGAAACAATGATTCCAAATTCATGTAGAACAAACTGGGTTTCCAGTATCACTACATGTACTAGTTGGTTTCCAACGGCACACTTGCTCAGTTCAGCTGATTGCTGCTTTAGTGCAAAAATGTGTAGAAACACACCCAATTCCTGATCACCAACATGTATTCTGCTGCTCAAGATATCTCCTGCCCACAAGCGACAGTCAGTGACGCCGTTTCTGTCAGGGTTATGGTGATGTTTGCAGTTCTTACAGGTAACATTTAATGGCGTCAATTTAACAAAAATAAGGCAAGCAAACACTGGTGTTCAGTATTTTCCCCGATTTAAGAAATGTGAAAAGTTTGGAGCTCAATTGCACCAGTCCCTGAGTGCACCCAGAACAAGCTGATTTAGTACTGAAAGAGGGGCACACACATTTGGCAGGTTTTTGTTTCTTTTGCTTTTAATAACTTTGAAGTAGACGAACACATAAAGTTCCAATAAAATGAACATTTGCAGACTTTTCTCTTCCTGACACCACTCAGTTCTATTGCATTTTTCTTCTAGTCTTTTGAAGTCGTAATTTCATCTTCATGTGTCCATTAACTGCGAGTTTAATTTACTGCTACCTCTCTGGCTGAAACTAAACAAACTCTCAGTATACACAGAGAAAGGAACTACACAGAAACCGCACATCCTGTGCCAAAGATCCAACCACACATTATTAGAGAAAAAGTGTCTCACCTCTTGGGGCTCCACCACGCAGTAATGGTAAAGGTATTGGTTTAAGAAGAGGCCCTGGGGCTGGACCTGGTTCTGGAACTGGGCACACATCTGTACTACCTGGTTGTAGTACATAGACCCCGTGGACTGTGCTGTTGGATTTATCGCCACCAGGTACACAATAGTGGCAATAATCATCAGGAATGCCAAGATGGCGCAGATAATGATTGATGCCAGGTAGAACTTTGATGAACGGGCAGTACCTTGCCTTGACACAACCATGATGAATATAATAAGCACAGCTATGAAGGTAATTGCAGAAATGGCAATGATAAAGCCTTTGCCAGATCTGGGATCCATTTGTGTTCCTCCATAGCCGGAATAGGAACCACCATATCCACCACCATATGAGCCACCATACGCGCCCCCATAACCGGTTCCATATCCACTGCCATATGAGCCTGGCATGAGACCAGTTCCGCCCCCCATGAGACTCATTTCGTAATCCCAGGCCAGTGTGGAGGCCACACAGGCAAACACAGCCACACACATGATGATAATGATGATGCACATTATCTTCATCACACCAGGTGGTGAATTCCAGCGATAGAAGTGAAGCACCTTATTTCCAGAATAATAGGAAAATGCTGGGTTGGACATGACTTCACTGTGCCTGTGGCTGGAACAGAGGAGAGAAGATGAGTTGTGGTCATTGTCAAGACATGGAAAAGCAAACACCAAGTACTGATATAAAAATAGCAAGGCTACCCCAAGAATAAGGTCTAATATTGTCAATGTTTTCATCACAAGGGCAACTTCTCATAATGGTGTGATCTACTTCACGTCATTGAAATGAACAGGTTATCACTTTGAAAAAGAAAATCCTCATGTCATCTAAAACCCAACTAAGCCAAAGCCTCATTGATGTCCATCACACATTTTCCAAAGGCTAAAGATGATTTAAAAAAAAAAGTTTATTAGGGATGGATGCGTTTGTCAAATAGTTAACAAGAACAACAAAAAAAACTTGGTAGAACTCAAGTTTTTTTTAATACAACAAATTGTTTATACACTAATAAGCCAAAGATCTATGGTTTGAGCCCAAAAGGTGACACTAATGCTGTTGGGCATCTGACGTAAAAATCGAATCAAACGTGAATCGGCCCACTGCAGCAATGCCTTGTGAATACTGGAGCGCTGGAAAATGGCAACTATGAAAACTATGCCAACAGTCGGGTGACAATGAGAAATAGTGTGGGATTGAACACAGACTTTACTAACAGGAAAAGCACGCACAGCTAAAGACGTCAGAAAGTCCGGCGCGGAAGCGGTTTACCTAATAACAGAAAATATGCATTCTGTGGCCCTACAAATACAACAATCCAGTCATTTGAATTTTGGGTGGGGGCCACTCCTTAAAGAATACTGAGTTAGTTCCCAGTGAAAATGAAACTTTTTTTTGGATGCCTTAAATTGCAAGGAAACATTTTTGTCATGTATTTGAAATTAATGTTAGAATAGAATAGAGTATAATAGAAAAGCCCTTTATTGCCATTGCACATGTACAATGAAATTATGGGTGCTCCATGTCAACTATGCAGAATAAAACATAAAGAGTAGGACAGCAGGAATAAATAACAAACAGGATAAATATATACAGTCAAGAGGAATATATACAAAACAAGAGAAAGCCACAAAATAGAAAGGCATAACTATTATTACCAATTGCCTGAATTTCATCACACAACCTTTTACGGTCTTCTGATGCCTATATTGAAGCTTTTTTAAACGTATTACTGGCAATTTAAAAACAAGCAAACGCTTGCTCAAAAATGATGAAATTTGTCACTTTTGTTATGTGAAAATCCTTTAAACCTTACATTAATTTAAAATCATTGAATTCTGAGGCTTTTCTTCGAACATGTCTACATTTCCAGAGGTTTATTTACCATAAACACTGCACTGAGCTTAAGTCAGCTGAGTCCATAAATGACTAGATGAAGCAGGTGTCTGTGCGTAGTGAATGATAAAGGGAATTCAGCTTACCGTTTTTTGCCACTGTGGTTGCTGTGTTTGTTGCTCGGCATACTTAAGGTCAACTTCCACTCACTCTAGTAGGACAACACACAAGAAGCAATGAGCATTCAAAAGCTTTTGTATAATGTCATGTGTCAGACTAGTTTTCCTGCTGAGGCACATACCAGCTCTCAGCCTTTTGTTACAAATGTGTGTTTGTGCAGATTTCCTAGCTCACATGATTTCTTTGTTTTTCTTGTCTAAGGTAACTGAATCAATTATGTGATACATACTTTTCAAAAGTCAACACTTCAAATTGCGTTTGATTTTCTGAAATGTGGGGCTAGGAATGATTAGAAATGATTGGCACTAATATTCATGAAGTGCCTTACTTTGACGCTTTGTTAAAAATGATATATTTTATGGTCATCTCAAACGATGAATGCGAAAATCTAACAAACTAGTGACGTATCAGGGGACCAATGTCTGGCTATGGAAAGCACTACGATGGAAAACAGCGCCTGTGTTTATGAGGAAGCCTGTTAATATGGTGGCCATTTCAGATTAAAAGCAGCTGTCTGAGCAGATAACACTGATCCATTCCATCACTTGTAAACTGACTTTAACATCAATGCTCATCTCTTCTACTTCAAACTGTCCGTAAACTCTAGTTACACCTTTAAGAGGGACCTACCTGTGTGATGATCGGCGTCCTGCTGATGAACACAATACACACTCACTGAAATACGAACGCAAACACTGTGCTCGCGACCGCCTCCATCCACAGCGCGCACTCAGGTAGCAATGAGACGGGCATATAGGCGTGTGCTCGTCACGTGGTCGCCTCCTCCTTGAAACAGGACTAACCTGTCCTCAGTGCCAGCATCTTCTGGAAACAGGCAGAAGATGCGTGTACTCTTCCAGGAACTGTTTGAGCTTTATTTCCAGTGCTCTTAAAACCAGATTATAAACAAACGAACTCTCAATCTGCTCCACTTAAAATAACAAACATAATCTCTTTTGAACATCTATTTATCCCGCAATTTCGACAAAAAGCAGGGTTACTATCAAGAAATGCGAATCCCGACGTGCCAGACTTGATCTCTGGTAAAATGCATACATGCACTAATTCGATGTACCTGAAACCTGAGCCGATGTCCCCATCCCATCTTCCTACTGTTGTGAAACTTGGTAGGACAAACAGTAACCTGTCAAACCTGTTCTGCAGGTAGAGCTTCTGCTCAGTGCACCGCTGTGAGTCCAGCAGCCACCTTGACCCCTGCATCAGTAGACCACTTCTAGTAGCCCGCATGTTTCTTTGCTTTTTGGACACTTTCTAGCAGACACACCTTGAGAAAATATTCTATTCCTTTACCCATTTATCAGTGTCACTGCTGTCTTTGTATTCATTTTCATTTATACAAATACTCTTACTTAACACGTGAATGCAGAGAAACTCTTTGTTCAAAGTCCATTTTAAATTTGGTGTGAGTGACAATACTGAGTTTTTCAGGAACAGCTGCTGCAGGAAAATGTCGCTGGGTCTGCTGTTTTTGGATAGCTGTTAGTTTATTCATCAGAGTAGCTGCAAAATTAAAACCCCTGGAAGCAGAACTTATTACCAATCTTTCAATGGGCACCGTTTCAGGTAGGGGTCATGGGAGTTGGCATAAGGATTTTTGGCACCAAGAGTCATATTGTGTTCCTTGAACAGAGTGGTCGGCTTTAAAGGTTTTCCCATGAAATGAACAGTGAGTAGAAAGCAACAACCTGACACTAAAGGAAGGCACTGCAGCACACATTGATAGAAACAAAAAACTTTAATGAAGGTTACAAAAGAAAGGTACCAGAAGACAGCTTGGTGTTCATGGAGCTGTGCGGTCGGAGACAGGTCAGAGTTCAAATAGTCAACTGATTCAAGGTTCTGCTGGGAAACTTTAATGTCCTGTGATGCGTTCCCTACCTCCTCATCTCGCTTTAACTTCAAGCACCTAAAAGATCTCTTGTGGAGAATCTGTTCATCATGTGGACTGACCGTACCAACCATTGCACCACCATGTCAGCCAATTTTAAACACATATTTACTATGGCAAAGTTGTACAAATCACAAAGCAGAATTTACATTATAGTTAAAAATATAAATTCAGAGCACAGGTTTCATGTTTAAATGCAAAATAAGGCAAATACACATATCTATCATATGACCCCAAACCAAAACTACAGATAAAAAAAACAGTGTCCAGTCAGAGGAAAGCAGTCAACTATCTTTATTATCTTGCCCATGAATAAAAGTAACTGTATTAAAGTTTCCATAGCAACATCCAACATGAAGATTTCATCTCTTTGCTTGTCTACCAGTGTTCTTTTGAAGTTGCTGTTGTTGCTGTTATGCTAAGCTAACATGGCCATCTTACAGTCTCTAAAACAGCAAAATCCCCAATATGTTCTTTTACAACTACCGGGGAGTGCTGTGTGCATGTTCATTTACCAACACTCTGTTGAAGTTTACGGTTTCCGTGACTTTTACTATTCCCTCTATAATGACGACACATCCCAGACGATGTTCCTTCTAGTGACAGTGAGTCTACCATCCATCATGACGGAGTGACTGCAGTGTTTTCCACCTATTTCAATGTGATAATGTCACCTCTGTTGTCAGGAATTATGGTTCAGCAGTAACGGGGAGTTTCACTTGGAAGAGACAAGCGTCTTTTTTAAATTTACACCACAGTCCCACTGTTGTGTTGTCGCAGAGCACACCTGAGCACACCTGTGTTAACTGCTTAGTTGGCATCGCTGTAGCCCACGGACTTGTTGTACTCTTGAATCTTCTGTTTGATGTGAGAGAGTTTGTTCTTTAGATACTCACACCTCTCTCTTTTTTCCAAATATGTTGGGTCCTAACAAGGAAAACATAAATCAGTAAAATTGAGTACATTTCTTCACAAAGATTTCAGTAAACCACACAAGTATTAAGAAACCAGGCAGTACATTTTAACCCTAATGGTGACACACCATTAGAGGTCTCAAGTTGGGTTTTTCAGACTTTCAGTGTTCGTTTGCTTGTCAAAATATGAAAACAGGATAGATAGTACAAGAAAGCTGCCATGATTAATCTGAGCTAGAGCTCCAAATCACTGTCATTGTTATGGCCTTCTATCCCACAAAAGCCATTACCCATCACCTGCTATACCACACAACAGTAAGGTGATTTGGCATCTGCATTTTCTGATTCCTGTAGTAGGATTTGTATGTACAGCAGCAGAGAGACTTAGAAAACCAACTCATCTATCATCTGTGACAGTGGATGTGAAGTAAATTTAAACAATTTACTTGTGCTTTTTCACTAAAATAAAAGGGAAGAACACTTTTTAAACTTTTTTTTTAATGATTTATTCATTTTAAGTGGTACTGTGCACTGGGTTTGGATATTCAGCAGGTATGACCCTTCTATGAGGAGTTTATATGTTTGCTTGTAGGTTTTATTTTTATTTTATTTGTTTTCTTGTCAGGGAGGTGAGGATGCTCCTGTAATAAAAAACCATGTTAGATTAATGCTGCGCAGTAAAGCACTAGATTATTAACCTCTGGGGTTTCAGTTCCTTGACTAAAGTCCAATTAAAAATGACTTCCCTTCTCAGACTGTTGCATTCGCAACCCAAGCCCAGTGAAGTGACAGAAAATGGATGGATAAAAATAAAACAATAATGAAACAAATACTGGAAACTACAAAAATATGAGTCTAACACAAGAACGATATATAATGGTTAGTGAGACAAGTGTGACTCAGCTGAAAAACTGCATTTATTTTCCAAACAAATTCATATGTTGTAAATAGATTCTTCTGAGGTTTGATGAGAGTTTGGAGTTATGCACTCAAACAAGTGTCTGCTAGGTTTTTTGGTTTATCCAAACCTTTCTGTGTAACATATCCCCCCCCCCCAAATATATGAAAGCACAACAGAGTGTTAGTGGGGCAGCTCTTTGATCTAAGTATTATTAAAAATAATAACTGTTGTTAACAGAGACATGAAGGGATATCTTTTACAGAAACACCCCTTCCCTAAGACCCCAGTCTGACAGACAACAATTCATGATGTATACTCACAGCTTTCTTCCTCTGATACTCCATTAAAATACCATTTATCCGCTCCTTCTCCTGAAACAAAGCAAAGCAAACGTGTTATTGGATGTAATGTTACAATGTGTGTGTCTGTCTATCTGCTCGCTAGCAAAATTACCATTTGGCTGGAGGACCGGGATGGAAGGTTCGCCATCATTTCATCCATCTCTTCGAACTTCTTGGCCATGGCCTGGACCTCAGCATGCAGTTCTTTGTACTCAGCATACTGGTCATTGAACACAGCCTTGTACTGGTCCCTCTCCTCATCTGTGTAAATGCTGGGATACTTCCTGTAGAAACAGCAAAGGAAACAATATTTCTTGGAGCACTGGCAGCTGAATGTGTCTAACACAGGTGTTTAACTGGGATACCCTCCTTTATCTTATCTTACTTATCTTATTCTTGATCTTAAACTGCTAATAAAAATCTGATTTCTGAGGATGGTTTAGAAAATAGTTAGTTTGGTAAACTGGTAACTGAATAAACTACTTTCTAAACCATGTGTGCACCTTTAATTTTTGTCTTACTGACACCAAATCCATGAAAAGATCTAAGATCATAAAGGAACCAGTGAAGGCAGCTTAAATATGCACTCAAAAAATAATTGTTTTTGAAGGCTCAGTAATGTTCTACTAGAGCTGGTCAGAGGAGTTTTTAGCAAACTGTTATCAAGCACAAGTAATAATGTACTATTTGTAGTGTGGATTTAACCCACATTTAGAGTTGTGCTGTGTATTTAGGCCAGCAGGACACTGTGTGATGACACTTTCTGGATAACAATGGAGTTCAGTGATAAAGGAATTAAATGTGTGGCAATACTTATTTTTGATAGGGCATTCTTTGACAGTGTAGCACATTAAATGCCAAAGACCAGCACTTCCTAGTCCTACCCACACTGGGCGAGAAGGTCTATCTGATGTGTGTCGGTGTTGTTCCTGGATCATCATAATAATATTTGTCCAGGATCAACATCGCATCTGACCAAACATAGTTATGATGTCATAGCTTTGCGGATGTCCACTCAAGAAAAAAAAAAAATCCAAAATGAGGGCTGTTAGGGCCAAGGTGTGATTGTGGTGAGGGTTTGGTGTGTGATGTGATGGTGTTTCCACATCGCAAAGCTATGACATCACTACAGTATGACTAGTCACTTGCAATGATGAAACCTGGACCAACATTAAATTTGTTGATCCAGTAACTGGACCGACAGGAGGACATCAGATGGTGTAAACAGAAACACGCGCAACAAGCTACACATGAACTGTATGCCACTTTGTGTGAGATGGGCCTAACGTGAAAGTGTGACAAACAGTAGCACTGGTGAAATGGTTATTCAGCCTTTGTAGCAGTGAGTTTTCTAGAAGAGCCATAATTCACATAGTCTGTACTGGAGTGTTCACAAACTAAAAGAGGTCACACCATTCTGGGTGGTTTGGAGTTATGTATTTTTCATTTACAGACGTAAGTGTGATACTGCTTTCCCAGAATACCCATGTACAAAAACACAGTGGTCATCATTGCACTGCTGGAGGTTTTATTTCTGTTAAAACACTTTAATTTAATTCTATTTTATTTATATAGCATCATATCCAATCAGCAGTCCCCTTGAGACACTTTATAATGTAAGGTAAAGACACTACAATAGGGAAACACTGCAACACGAGAACAAAATTGTTTAATCAGTCTGTTTGTATGTCAAATGTACATGTGACATCTGATACTACACTAGGGCCTCCCTGTTAAATGCACAATACACAGCTGGAAGACGAAACCTAGATGGTAATACTCACGCCACATAGTCGGCTATAACAACAGGTTTGGGGATGTGTCCGGCTGGTATGTGACCACGGAGGATCTCTGGCTCTGGTGCCATGAGAGGAGCAGCTTTTAAGTGGTTGGGAGCATCCATGATGTCTGGCTGAATGGTGGGGAGAGGGGTCTGCTCCGACACCATGGAGGATGGACCAAGCTGCGGCAGGTAAACATAGACACATGTTCAGATCATACATACTGTGTGCACCTTGGTGTCTGCAGGAACATTTCAAACACTTTCTCATACTTACTATAGAGAGTGGGACAGATGAGCCAATGGTTCTTATCTATTGTGTAATGAAAAAAAGAAACAGGAGTTTACTGACATTGGGTAAATACACCCTCTCTGCAAAACCTAAGCTGTGATGCTATGTTCTCTTTAGATAGAAGAGGTTTTCTACTCCCAACCCTTCCAAACAAACCACGCTTGTTCAGTCGCCTTGAGGCGACTTATGTTGTGATTTGGCACTATATAAACAAAATTGAATTGAATTGAATTAATTCTACTGTCA
This sequence comes from Pundamilia nyererei, assembly GCF_000239375.1. Lineage (NCBI taxonomy): Eukaryota > Metazoa > Chordata > Actinopteri > Cichliformes > Cichlidae > Pundamilia > Pundamilia nyererei. Next base: position 1,263,800 of record NW_005187568.1, read on the forward strand.
TGAACTCTCACGTTCACTGAGGCCTGTACAATCTGACATGAAGCTCTTGGGTTGTTTTACTGTGTCTCTGAGCAGTGCATAATCTGATCTTGGGTTGAATTTGCTTTGACATCCACTTGTGAATAATCTTTCTCCTTGTAGAATGCTGGGCTTCAGTTTGTTTCTTAGCTTAATTTCCATGGTGAAATCATCAAGGTGTGCAACACACGAATAAACAAATGGACTGGCTCTTATATAGCACTTTTCTACTCCATCTGATCACTCAATAGAACTTGCCTTATTGACCCAATCATACAAGCACTTTTTTCTATGCTTTTCTATACACAATTGAATATTAGATTAGAATAAAAACTGGAGATAAAGAGAATAACAGCTGGCTAGTTCTTTGGGGGGCATAACTATTCAAAAACACAACAGGATAAGCATCACTGCTCAGTATTACTTTTCAGTTTTATTGTAGGGTTATTACCTAACAGTGTAATGCACTTTGAAATTGCTGTGGCTGTTGTTGTCATTTGGTGCAATAGAAATAACACTGAATTACACTGAAAATAAAATTGTTGCATGTAAAAAAAGCTCATCCAGTGAAGCAGGTGATTACTTAACATTACTTACAAAGCGGTCTTACAACAGCGTCCAGGAATGTTGACTCTATTTTCTAGAGGATTGATTGGCATTAGGTTTTGGTTTTGTATGTGCTGATCTCTTATCTTGGATATAAAAGCACAGGATGGGTGCAAAAACATGATAGTTTACTTACTGGGGTACACTGTCATGTAATAGAATTAATGTTTTATTACATGACAAATTTAACCCTAAGCCCCCAAAATGTTCTCTGGAGTATCTCCAGGCCTCTGCATTAAAGGTCAGATTAGCTGTGAATATTATTTTTGTGCTTTTTGTGTGTGTGTCAGACCTCCTGTGCCAGCCCCTCTTTCCTCATCCTGGCTGCTTCATGTCTCCACAGCTTCACACACACCGCTGCACTAATAAAGTAGAGCACCATGGTGATGAAGATGAAGATAATGGCTGCTGTCTGGCCGGACTCGGTGCGACAGAATGCACCGTTCACTCCATTATTGAAGACTGGCGAGTAGCACAGCCCCCCTCGAGTTGTGTCATTCACATACACCAATCCTGCGGCTAAATAGAGCACACCCAGCACCAGATTTATGGAACACTCTGTTAGAGGCCACCATGAGGAATCCAGAAGGATGGCTCTGTAGTACAGGGTCATGCCAAGAACAACCAGAATAACTGTCACTATCCATGCAAGGCCAGCCACAACCAGAACAAAAGGCGTCTTGGGTCCTGTGTATAAATAACCCCCAGACCCATATGCAGCAGCGCCTCCACCAAGCCCTCCATACAGCTGCGGCCCAGAGTACCCATACATATTGAACCACTCATTGTCCTTATGAACGTAAGCGCAGACACAGGCAAACACTGCAGCTCCAAGCAGCAGCTGCACACCGCCCAGGATCCTTAGCAAGCCAGCCCATGACTTCATGTAGGAGTAGCGCGCATGATATTCTTCCACCCGCTCCTGGTACGTCTGAACTGAGACATTGGTGGGCACTGCAGATGCAGAGTCAAATGCTTCGGCACCGAGCAGCAGTCCATCTCGCTCCTTTTGAGATGTGTAGCTGCCTCCAGAGCCACCATAGCGGTCTCGATAGGAGCCTGGAAGGGAGGGAGATGGAGGGGCAGAGTGAGGCGGTGAGCAGGGGACTCCTGATGTGGTGTGGCACTTAGCACTCTTTTTGGATGAAGGAGCAGGGGAATCAGGGCCAGACCCACCCTTGCTACCACGGTTACTGCTGTTGCCACGGAAAAAGTTCTTGACAGAGTCAGGGATGAAGCGGCGAACTGGCTTAATGTCCATAGCGTCCCGGTCTTCGTCCATTGGGTCGTCATTGCTAGGGGGATAGAAAGCTTCAGGTCCAACAGGTGGCTGTTCAGGTAGAGGGGGAGGGGGCAGGGAGTCTAAGCTGACAGCTGGCACTGTCCCATGCAGGAGTTGTGGAGGTGGAGGTATTGCAAGGTCCCCATACAGGGAATCTGCTGGGACCTGGTCATAGAGTGGCATCTCCCTCACTCTGTCAAATCTGGAGACTCCTGAAAACATCGCAGCTTTGACTTTCTGCAAAGAGAAACAGAGAGGATTACAATGGCATGGTACCAAGATCTGAACTTACAGCACCTCTAAAATAAAAACACAGGCCTTAGTTTCATTCCTCATCTTCTCGCAGCTGCTTCCTTTAGGGGGTACCAAAGGAGATCATCTGCCTCCATCTCACCCTGTCCCAGCATCCTCATCTGTCACTACATCCATGAACCTCCTCTGAGGTCTTCCTCTTTTTCTCCTGCCTGGCAGCTCCATCTTCATTATTTCATTATCCTTTGGATAAACTGGACACTCTCCCTCCACTGCATATGTCCAAACCATCTCATCCCAGACTGAGCTGTCCCTCCAATGTACCTATTGCTAATCCTGGATTGCTCATCTGAGCATTTTCAGTTTGGCCTTCTGTCTTATTGTCAGTGCCACCGTCTCCAAAGCATACATCATGGCAGGTCTCACTACCTACTTATAAACCTTCCTTTTCATTACTGTACACTGCACCCTGCCTGCACTCTCTTCTTCATTTCTCTTGGGCACTGCCATTGGAGGTATTTAAACTCATCTACCTTGAATACCTCTGCTCCTTGCAGGTTCACTGATACAGTTTCACTGCTTTCCATAAATCATGACAGCACTGTACTTTTGAATTTTTGCCAAGGTCCAAGAAAAAAATATCAGCTACAGCGAGAACTTTAATAAATGATCAGATGACACAAATTGGATGAAACAAATTCAGAATGTAATGTAATTCCATTAATTGAGTCATAAATGCAAAACGTATGCTGTAAAGCCAACTGTTCGTCTGCTGGTGGGTGACCAGTCTTTACTCAATTTGAAGAACAGTAAACTGTTTGGATTTAAATGTCTACGAATTCCAAAATTATCCCTCTAAGATAATAAAAGTACTGTGATTATCCAGTCTGCACTGCTGTGTCAGTGCTCCACACAGGAGCTCCAATAAATACTTGGTATACCGAATACCCACCAACTCTGCTGTGGAGGAATTTTGGCTTGTTTTTCCTTTTCAGAACTGCTTTATGCTGGAAACACTGACCATTCACACCTCAGCAGGTTTGGGTCCAGACTGTGCTTAGGCTATTTTAAACTTAGTTTTGGAATTTTGTGCTTGGTTTAGATGAAAGAGGAACCATGTCTTCTTAAAAGATCATACAATAATCTCTCAACACCTTGAGGCGATTTTGAAGCATGGGAAGTATCATCCACATAAATATTTCCTAGCTTTCTTGTTTTCTTATATGTGATGTACAAGAAAATGTCCTTCATCAACCAAGTCTATTTCTCCGTCACTGGAGTCTTTAATTCAGGTCCCCACTGTAGGCTTGTCTGCCACTAAGTGTGGTGCAGCTGACTGCAATCCACTGTGTCTCACATCTCATCAGTCAGGTCAAGGTTTCAGCGCTTGTCCTTCATTTGGCTGCAGAGCAGCACTCTTGCCATAATTAAAATGGTGAATGCCTCACACCAGCAGACTTTTCAGTCAAGGCTGTCTACATGAGGCATCTTCCATTTATTAAGTTAATATAACTGTTATTTGTAAAAACTGGGAAAGCTTAAGGGAACTGTAGCAAAACAGCTAATTCCATGAGTAAAATGACGAGAAATGAGCACAAGATCAGAGATTTTTTTTTGTTTTGTTGTTTTTGTTTAAACAGAGAACATTCACAATAATTTCATTTTTATGTTATTTGTGAATATTTCTAGAATATTCTCAGTATGACATTGCACAATAGGACGTTTTTTTCCTCTTGCTTCATGGCAGCACTCCTCAATAAGTAAACTAAAGGAGAGATTTGTAGTTTTAGAGAGCTTAGCTCAGACTCCCCATGACTCAAGGCTCACAAAATATACACTATTTAGGACTCCTAGCTTAATCTCTTATGTTGGCCACAGGTTCTTCAAAGGGCGTCTGTACATCAGCACAAGCAGAACAAGGTACCGCCTTTACCGTCAGGTCCCAAAAGCGCACCGACACATGATGAGGGTGGCAGAGCTGGGAGTGCACGGCTTGACCACAACACACAGAGCACTTCAGACTGGAAGTCCATCTGTTCCCCTCCTATTCAAACTTCACTCATTCGCTGACTTACCTTCTCACTGGTGTCGGTGCTGGTCTGTGACACAGGCAACAGCCTCCTGTCTTTGTTTTCTCACACTTATAGGTCAGGCATCGCTATGAACAGTGGTTAAAGCGCAGTCAGGAGCCGGAAAAGCAAAGTGCTCGCACCTCCCCACCGCGGTAAAACTTACCTGACCTGTCCGGCCAGCCTCACGATGCGTTCACGGCCTCTTTTCACATCTGAATCCTCACTCTCTAATTCTTACGCCACATTGTTGTGTTCCCTTGAGTAAAGGCGACTTTCAACAACCGTTTTTATAAGTAATATTTTTTAATACGTTTATTTTTATTCTTTTGCAAAAAAAAGTAGGCCTATCACTTATTATAACTGTAAAAAATGTTGATTGGAAACGTAAGTGATATCGGTAGCTTAGCCCCTTATTTCTTGATAGATGTGAGCGCAGTTTACTCTATAGAAATGTACTTCCTCAGCATAGGGTGATCCTTTTGAGTCCTAATATCTGATCCTAATGAGTCAGAGACATTATGAGATGGTGATTAAAAATCTATAAAAAAAATTAAAAATACAAACAAAATACCGCACTGTTGCAGAACATGTAATTAATGCTGCAGAAAACCACCAGTCTGATAGTTTAATGCACAGAGCAGTAAAATAAACATATTAATTCCAGTGACTCGTTTTTTGAATGGCCGATGTGATGATTAACAGGCAGAGTCAATCAATCTGCAGGAAAAAACATTTATCAAATACTGAAATCCAAAGGGACGCTGAAAAATGGCACCTACATCCATATAGCTATGTTGTAGGAATTTTAGGATTTAGGATTTTAGGGTAGTTTAAATTTCACTATTGACAATTTATGAGATTACATTTGATGGTTTTATACGTCTTTTACTTTGCACGTCTTCTCCCAGACACTTTGTGAGTCGATCCAATGTAAAAGTAAACCAAAGAAGAGAGAACCTAAGTTCGGATTCTATTCTTTTCTTCTAGATTTAATTATTTTCTTTTCTTTGCTATTTTGTTTATCCTTCTGTCTCACCCTCACCTGTTTCTTTCTCTCTTTGTGTGTGCATGTGTTAGAAATGAAGGATATTCCACCAGTGACCATTGCCAAGTTCTTTATAATGATCGGGTACATTACATTCAGTGTGTTTTTGGATCAAATGAAGTACTCCCCCGTGCTCAGAGGGCAACTGGATTGTATCTATACAAAGTGACAATAACTATATTATTTAAAAGTTTCAGAAAGGCCAGAAGAGAGATCAGAGGCTGACAGCTGACTATCAATGATGACAGCATAATGATTCAGTGCACTGGCATGAACATAAGTGCACTTTCGTGGTCAAGACAATACATAATTAATACATAATTTTTTCTCTGTCTTGTATGTATAGAAATACGCTTCTAAATTAGATAACATAAACACATCTAGACTAGACAGGTTACTGTGTATGTTAAATTGTACAGGTGGTGGGTGCCATGTGTCCCATCTCCTCCCGCTCTCTTCTCCCTTCCCCTCACTGCCAACTGGTAGTAGCTGATAGCTATCTGGAGGAAGAGCCTTTGCAGTCAGCGACGACCTGAAACATCACCAAATGCTATTTCGTCTTTTGAGAAGATTTTTTATTTTATTTTACTGTTCACAGTATTTGTTAAGTAGATTTGACCTGAATCCATCTGAGTGGCAAAACCACATCTTATCTTGTCTATTTCTGCTCATCTGAGTTCCCAGGACAACTAATGTTTATGCCAGTGTACCAGGGTTATCCAATCATCATCATCATCACCATCATCATCATCATCATCAGAGGGACAGGCAGTTTAAATCGGGAATAACGTGTGAGGGGCGGAGCTGCTTCTGCATGAATCCTACTACTGTTTGTCGTTAACTGTTATAACGACGCATATGCCTATTCTGACCAATCACGTGTTGACATTGTCTTCCGTATTTTAGGACTTGTCAAGTGGTGATTGGTGGAAAACAGCATTGCGGTTCGGAAGTGAGTGCCGGTCATGACAGCAGAGACACAAAGATGGAGGTGGTTGGTACTATCCGCGGGCTCATCAGGTCGTTGCTCTTCTTGCTGCTGTGGTCCAGCTGTGAAGGACGAGACTCGGAGCTCAGCTATGTGACCTGCGGCTCCCTAGTCAAACTGTTTAACACCAGACACAACGTCCGACTGCACTCCCACGACGTTAAGTACGGCTCAGGTAAGTGTTCAGAGAGCTGCCGGTGTACGGCCACAGCAGCTCTGAGGCGTCAGCATTGCGCTTACTGTGCTAGAAGAGCTTTGTAGAAGCAAAAAATACCCGGAAATTCAACCCGAGCACAACTTCCGACTACCTTTCCCCACGCTGAAGTTAAGAAGAGGTTCGCTCCATGATTGCATGTCTTAGTTAGTCTTTGGGAGCGTGCTGCTTTTGTGCTATAAGCACAAGAATGAGAAACTGATATTCCCATCAGTGCAGTTTGGCATTATAGAGTTACCTGCTTTATAACAGCATCCATTAAGGCAGTGAGTTTGGGGTCGTCCCCATCAAGCACCAGGGTTAGGCTGACTTTCACATCTGCCATTTGGTAGAGAGGCTTTAAGTAAGGTTTGCATACTGTAACAGTGACTCACTGAAACTATGAAACTCACTTCTTTTTCATATCGTACGGTCCTAGCAGATGTTTCGGCCTTGTCCCTGAAAGTTGCTGGTTTGAAAGCGAGGTAATGCTTGTTACATGTGTAGCCAGCCTGGGACAAGTGCACATCCACTTTAGCCTCATGTGACGTCAAACTTTCTCAGATAAGTCATTTTAGAAGTGAATATAGCTGAAATCATAGAACAGCCTAGACTTTAACTGATGTCAAGTCAGCTTGCACTGACGTCTCTTTTGGGTCTCACATTTAAATGACAAAATCAACACTTTGAATTCAGATGTAGATATTATGTCTGCTTCATTTGTTATGGAATGACAGTTGAACAGGCCTCACCCAGCTATCAAGCTACTTGTCAGTCAGTTTTCTGTTAATTTTTTGAACCATTGAAATCGGACATGTGTATAAAGATGACTGTGGATTTTGTAAAGCTGCTTAAATGAAATGTGGTGGTCTACAGGTATATTTGTCCCACAAAATATGGACCAAACTGTCCTGTAATAGTGGGAAAGGCAGGGCACATCTGGACAGGTCACTAGTCTGCACAAAGGGCAGTGGAGAACATTCAAACTCCACACTGAATCTAACTATAGTCAGAACATTATAAGTTTGACAGGCTGCATCACAGAATAGAATATTCAATTTATTGAGCTTAACATAAAGGGTAATTGGCTCCACATATTAAGCACACAGTTACAAATCTGGGCTTTATATTGGATGGTGATTGTAAAATGGACAGACAAATGGCGTAGCATCTTTTATTTTAGAAAAACGGGTAAAGGTAAAAACCTATTCTCTGCAGGCAGCAGAGACAGTAAAACATACCCACCCCTTCCTTATTGCAACTTTTAGTTAGGAGAAGTTGGAGATCATGCAGCATCATACAACAAAGTTGACATCCTGTCCACTGTTGCAAGCTGGCATTCCTGCAGGTCATGTACAGCTTGATTTTCGTAACCTGGCACATTGTGCCGTTACTGCTGCAGCTGGGTTGAAGACCGTATCATTTTGTCGGTTTTTACCCCTATTTTAATGACATATCAGTGCAGAAGCTCAAAGATGTACAGATAATACAGAAAGACATGTTGCAACAGTTTGAAAGGGTGAGACTTTGTGGAAAATACTTTGAAAACACGCACTGCAATGTCTTTGCTTCTAGTTTTCTTCTACTATATGAGTGCTGATGTGGCGGTATTGTCAGGTGGGAACATCTTGAGTCTCTAACCCATTCAAAACCCCAACTCGCACCTTATGTCAAGTGACCTCAGTAGGTCACATGATAGGGTGGGCCAAGGTGTCACAGTGGTTTCAAGTGAAATCTCTGGGAAACGCAGCTAGCATCTCAAGCTTCAGTGATTTAGTAATGTAACATATTAGTTTTTTTTTTCTAAGCTCTAATGATGATGTTGATATTTATATAACAAAGGAATGGCCCACACCTGCCCATGAAATTCAGTTACAAAACAAATCTGGTTTCTTGCAAGTGTTGTTTGGGCAGAGCTGTAATGGCAGCTGCACTAGCTGCAGTCTTCCACGTGTATTTTTTTCCTGTGCTAGTGGTTGCTCTTTTCCTATCAGCATGTAAGGATGGACAAGAACAATTGTAGGTGTATGCTAGACTCATCTGTTCTGGAAAAACTGCAGCCTTGGTACATAAGCTCCCTACCATGCCAGTGGTACTTGACAGATAATTAAATAAATACACATTATTATAAATATTATATCAAAGGGTATCATAAGTATCAATTCTGGTGACATCCCTTATATATAACAATATAAAATATATACTTAAAGTCTGAACAGGGACGTCCACTTTTACACAAGATCTTCAACATGTGGATGTGACAGGATCTGATGTTGAATAATCTTGTGTACAGAGCGAGACTGATGGGGTAGCGAGCTATGTTGACCTTAAAGCCTTTCTTTCTATGTCAAAAAATTGGCCCTCTTTTTGCCCAGCTAAATCACCATAGCAACTTATTCACCATGGTAACCTGGTTGGGAGCAGGTTATGTGTTTCGGTTCAAAATTGTCTGCAAGAGATTCTTGAATGTTTAAGTGCATTAGACTGCTGTTCAACTTCACTGTCAGCTGTAAAGTACCAGCTGAGACTGCACTGTGTTGTCACTGGAATGTGCATGTGTTCAGCTGGTGCTGCAGAATGGCCAAATGTTTTCATACATAATTCTAAATACAGAATTAAGCTGCTTGTTCTCATTTATACTGCTAGAATTACAACTACTAGGACACAGGACATACACCAAGAATGAATGAATCAATGAATCTAATTAATTTCACTGTGATCTTCAGACAAAAGTGAAGTGTTTTCTACGTCTCCTATATTAGGCTGTGTGACAGTAGCATTTTTACGCTATCAGTATTAATGTTAATAGTGATTTTTCTACTGCATTAAACTCTTGTCCTACTTGCAAAAGCATTACGTTTTACTGTTATATTGTCTTGATGTTCTTGTTTGGATTTTTGTCGTTGTCATCGTCATCTCTATCATCATTAGATTGTGTCTGATTGGAGTAGCCCACACTCAATGGGATGATGCAGTCCTTTTCTCGTGAGTGCGCTCAGAACCTGAAGTAAAGAGCCTGACTTATCACAGAAACCCAATAACAATCATGGCAATATACATTTCCTCCAAATAGCATTTCAGTTTTGTTATGGTAGTCAATGTTCAAAGAAAACTCAACTGTGTTGAACTTCCTTCATCGTTCACTCCTTCTGTCAGGAAGGCTTTATATCCTACGTCCCGATGAACAGAATTAAGTTTTTAGGATTTCATTACCTGGAAGATACCATAGAATAGTTTGTAACAACGCTGCTAGTTTCCTCTCAAGTATAAACCTACAGACTGCACACAGTCTCCAGCAATTTCTAACGGAAGAGTTTTATTCTATATCAAAAACCTATTGATTGTCCCTCAGCAGCGCCTGTTGATCTACTTGTTGTTTTCAGAGAGAAGTGCATATTCAATTCAATTTTATTTATATAGCG
>NW_005187568.1:1275239-1278870 GCF_000239375.1 Pundamilia nyererei
CGCCGAAGGGAAGTTCGACTAATGCCACTCTCCAGTGACGTGCTATGCTGTGGGCTCTTGCTGAATGAAGCTAGGACAGCCACTGCTGTTTCTTCATTAGTGACAGTTTTCTTGCGTCCACATATTGGGCAAATCCAACACTGAACCAGTTTCATGAAACTTAGCAAGCAGTTTGCTAACTGTAGCATGGGAGATGGGTGGTCTCGTAGGGTGTCTTGCATTGAAATCTGCTGCAATGACCCGGTTACTGCGTTCACCAGATATCAACACAATTGTGATCCGCTCCTCACGTGTTAACCTCTTTGACATGTCAATGGCTGTGAACAAAGAGAAACTTGTAAATAACTCATGGAATAATAAAGTTACGTTGAAACGTTATTTACGTTGTTATTTTGGTTAGTAATGTTCTTGTTGTGCCATAACATCTAATTAGTGATTTCGATGGAATGCAGACTGTTATTGAAGTAAATGGGCAGAGTTGGAGATCATCTGCAGAAGGTTTTGGTTATATTAGCAAACCTTGAGAATGAAATTGTATATAATGGGCAAATAGCCTGTTCTATGAGCACAATGCTCAACAACAAGTCTTTATCTACTTGGCTGCTGAATCTTAACAGGCTTGCATGCACTGAGCACTCTGTGCTTCATTGGTGGAACAGTAATTAATAATTCAAGATCAAAAGTACTATAAATGCATGATGCCTCGATGCCACTTAATTGTATAATTGTGTGTGTGTGTGTGTGTGTGTGTGTAGGCAGTGGACAGCAGTCTGTAACTGGAGTGGAGAACGCAGATGATGCCAACAGCTACTGGCAGGTTCGTGGGAAGCCCAACAATCCATGTCTGCGTGGTGCTCCCATCAAATGTGGCCAGGCCATTCGCATCACACACATGAAGACTGGACGAAACCTCCACACACACCACTTCAGCTCTCCTCTGTCTAATAACCAGGTCAGACACACACAACTGTTTCTCTTGCTCTTATAAACACATGTGGATGTTCACCAGGGTACAAATGCTTCCCTTTTCCTCTGCACCATCCACAGGAGGTGAGTGCTTTCGGAGAGAATGGCGAGGGTGACGACCTGGACGTGTGGACGGTTCAGTGTGAAGGCATTCACTGGGAGCGCGACGAGGCTGTGCGCTTCAAACACTTGGGCACAGACGTCTTCCTGAGTGTGACGGGCGAACAGTATGGCCACCCCATACGTGGACAGCGGGAGGTGCACGGCATGAGCTCCCCCAATCAGCACAACTGGTGGCGTACTATGGAGGGTGTCTTCATCCAGCCCAGCCAGGAACCGCTGCGCCACGATGAACTCTGACATCATCATCATCATCATCATTAGGAGACATGAGCATGGACATGCTTCTGCCTGGACCTGATGTATGACTTGACTGAGAAATCTTTTCTATGTGAAGCACTCGGGGTGTTTTTTGACATGAAGGGGGTTGGCAGGCATTATTTGTGTGTACGTAGTGTAGCCTCAATATGTTCTTTCAGCTTCTTCCTTGGAGAATGTGATGAGGGATAACATTGAGCCAAGGGAGATGCATGAGGATGGCTATAGCCCTGAAGAAAACTATCATTTGATTAATTTTGTCCAGAAATACATAATGACATGTACTGTATGTAATAAAGCCTTTCTTTATTTCATATTTGGTGTATATAGGTGTAATTAGAGCACACTTCACTGTCTGTCTTTTCGCCACTGTTCCTGTGTTTGCAAGGTTCTGGTATCTGGATTCTTTGCTGAGCTTATCTAAGCTTAGCAGGTTGTCTAGATGTCTCCTGCTACCTTAACTCTAGCTGCTGCATTGGGATTGTCACAACACAAGACTGGCTCCGTTATTGATCCTGTCAGCCTTTGTTTACACTGTACAACCTGCCAGACTCACAAGGTGGCAGAATACTCCACCTCAGTGCTGAGTCCAATTACAATGCTTGGTTATTTATTGTAATGTGTAACAGTTGATTGTTTTACTGCGCTTTTGTAGAGTGTTGCAATGGAGGAAAACCCATATCTTGTGACCCCATAGTCCCCCGTAGCACAATGTTGGAGGTCTTTCACAAAGGGACCACAAGCACTCTGCTCACTGTGAGTTTTCTACTGTGGCTCAGGAGATCGAGCAGTCTGGGCAAGATACTAACCCTACGTTGCAGTATGAAAGTGTGTGAATGTTAGAAAGCGCACTCTAGTTTTTTCATAAAGGCAAACTTTAAGAATGGCTCTGTGATGGAGATCAGGGCCTGTATCCCTAAAGAATCTTTGTGCAAAAAGTGGCTCCTAGCGGCCAAATTCTAAGAAAATTCTCAGAGTCATGACGTTTTCTTAGAATTTCCCCTAAAAGTGACACGACTATCCCAGTTAATATAAAAGCTATTCCTCAAGATTCCTAGCGCTTAAAAGGGCTCCTAAGGCGAGATCTGCTAAGAGCAGGGAAGAGGACTTTTAGTGGCTTAGGAGTTCCCCTAAGTAGCTGCACAAAATGGCCAACAGAAGAGGCAGGAGAGATGTCCTGCAAACACTGGATGACAGGGAATTATTGAGACGCTACAGATTGGATCGTGCAGGAATCATGTTTGTGGTGGATCTCCTTAGAGATGCAATTACTTCACCAACTCGACGCCACAACGCTATTACACCGGAGACTAAAGTAATCACAACCCTGAGGTATTTGGCAACCGGGAAAATGCAACAATGCAGCAGTGATGACTTGGGTCTGTCCCAATCCTCCGTCAGCAGTCATCACCCAAACACTGACAGCTTTGTCACAACCTAATATTGTGAGACAATTTGTTTCATTCCCGCTGGATGCCTGCACTTTACACACACATAAAAGGGCATTTATGGACATTGCAGGATTCCCTGGCGTTGTGGGTGTAATTGATGGAACACGTGAGAATAATTGCACCATCAGAGGACGAGGCTGTCTTTGTTAACAGGAGGAATTTCCACAGCATCAATGTGCAAATAGTATTCAATGCGGCCTGTAAGATTTTGGACATTGTGGCTAAATGGCCAGGCTCTACACATGATGCGAGAATGCTCTCCGAGAGTAGCATCAGACAGCTTTTTGAGAGACGCTATGTGCCAGCTAATTACCACTTGTTAGTGGACAGTGGCTACCCATGCAAACCATGGCTCCTTACACCTTACCTCCAGCCACGCCAAGGGTCCCAACTAAACTATAACAGGTAAGCCAAACAATACAAAAATCATGGAAATGAAATGCAAGCAATATGTTAGAGCATCCAAGTAGTGCAATATTTCCATCAAATAATTAAAGGTCTCTGTATTCTGTTGTAGGGCACACAAGACAACAAGAGCAGTGGTGGAGCGTGGCATAGGCCAGCTTAAGAGGCGCTTTCATGTTCTCCACAGAGAGGTGCGGCTGAGGCCTGAAAAAGTCAGCAAAGTCATCATAGCCTGTGCAATATTAAACAATATTTGCAAGGTTAGACAGATTGCAGAACCTCTGGAGGATGGTGGTGAAGAAGATATTTACATTCCACAGGGGAACCTAGCCCAGAGTGGACTGCCTTACAGGGCAAACTTCACAAATTTACATTTCAGGCAAGCTGTAGCCCCATGTCTTTTGAGAACTTGTGATGGTATTAAGAACTAC
>NW_005187568.1:1278890-1285782 GCF_000239375.1 Pundamilia nyererei
TCACCTGCAATTGTTAAATGCAAGACACAGAACACAATCTGTAAATGGTTTATTTTTTAGGTGTTCAATTTTAAGGCGGTAGTACTCCTCCTGAAGGGAAAGGACTTTTTTTTTGTTGTTCAAACACATCAATTGTGAGTTGCAATCTGCTCTCCTGCAGGGATGCTGACAGAGCACGTGCTGCGGATGGGAATGGTGTTTGATCCACCGGGCTATCCTGAGTAGCAGCTGCAGATGGTTCAGGCGGCAATCTCATCGGCAAACTTGATGGGCCCGGTTCTTGTGATGGCTCCATGCTACAGAAATACATAGGCCTAGTTTAATTATTGTTTTGATTAAATTAATTTAATACAATGAGCATGGATAACATATGAAATGGCTTCTGCAATGAATAAACAGTGTAGATATGAATAACCCTATGTCCTACCTTTGCTGCACTTCAAGGGCCTGCATCATTGATGTGTCAATGCCTGTTGGCAGCCCGGTGACACTGACCTCAGAGTGTCCAAGGACTTGAAAGACAGTGTCAGCCACCTGGGACAGCCGCTTTGCAGGTGGTCCACCCCCTAGAAAGAAACAGTCAATGAACACAGTACTTAGGCATGTAAATTAACTTTGCCAGCAGGCGCAAATTGCCAGATTATGTGGTAGGCTATAATATTTTGCTCACCTGTGAGTGAGGATTCCTGCTTGTGTGCTGCAATCTCATCTTTTGCCTTGGACTGCAGCACATATCACCTTATCTCACAACCGTCGCCTGTCCGCACCACCAGTGGAAAAGAGGCATTGATTGTGTCCCAGGCATGCCTCTTGCCTTGGCTAGTGACAGTTGGGCCAAATTTTCCTCGTAACATACCTTCATGTTCATTCACCAACTGGGCCAGCAACAAACCTTGCTCCTCAGTCCAGTTCGGCTTGCGAGTCCTTTTTTTCTCCATTTTCTGTGTTTGTACGATATTTGTTAACAAGCCTTTATAAATAGACCAGCCAGCAATCACAGACATTGATAAAAGCTGAGCCGTGTTACCCTCATTAAGACCACACTGGACTTGTAACGTTGTGATTTCCACTTCATTAAGGACAGCCCCTTGAGATAGGCCATCTTGTTTTCAATGGGGTCCATATGGGAGTGAAAGTACAAAATATGCCAGCTAGGATATTAATATGAACAAATAAGACACGAATCATTATTTGAACAGGGTGTAATGAGTTTAAGTTTTCACATATTTTAGATTCTAATGTTAGGCTATAACCCCTACAGCTTACTATTCATTTTCCAGATATTTTCTTGAATGTGAAATATTATTCACAATTACAGTCAGCGTAAGATTAGAGTGTATAATTATGTTTATTGATTTGAGGGTACATCCTTTGCTCATTATCACCAAAAGCTCATTTCCATCAAACTTGTAGGATCAACCAATCACGGCTTTTGAAATGATGACTCATACCTAGCAACGGGGTCAACCACACCTCCTCACTAAGATAAGATTTTCCATCCATTCCTTGCTCAGAGTTCACTGAAAATGTTCTGGAATCACTTCTAAGCTAAAGCTCCTGGCAAGGAATTTTTAGGTTAAGTTAGGAGCTCTCTGAGAGGATTCTCAGAATCTTTAGGGATACGGGCTCAGGATAGCAGCCTTTGATACTCGAGTAATTAACATAATTTTAAAATGCTTTAATTAGCCATTCATCTTAAATAGTAGCCTAAGTGAGGAACACGAGTCATTATGTTGTGTATTCATTCAGCATATTTAACAAATTCAGTAATACTGAAGCTCCAGTTTTTCAGTGCTGTCAGCAGATGTACTGTGCTCCATCTGTCAACAACCACCTCTGCTATATCAAGTAAAAACACAAAAGGACCAGCAAAATGATGAATGGATTGAACAGTGGAATGACATCAGTTTTATTATTAAATGTTAAAATATGGAAGATGATGGTAAACACTACTGCTTTTCGCTCTCTCATTTGTTACGTCCCCAGGCTAGTCTAGGGGTTAGAAGGGACCAACATAAAGGTAAATAGTGAAGGAAGAGCCAAGATGGTAAGTTAAAAGGTTTATTTCTTGCTAGAAATTCTAATTCAGTTCTAGTTCAGACTGAGGGTTAACTTCAGGGAGAGGTGAGACCAACATAGCAAACAAAACATCCCTGATATGAAAATAAAAGGAACTTACCTAACACAAAGAAAACAAAATATACAACCTGTAACAAGTGCCACCTGGCAGTTTGTTGCTCTCTGCCAGGTGATTGGCTGAAGAGCTTTGAAAAGGTAGTGAGTGTGTGGGGTGAGGTCAGTGCTCTTCTGTGGAAAAAAACAGGTGATTAATTCACTCGGGTGCGAGTGGGTATATTGTCGTGTGACCACGAGTTTTAATAGAAGAATTGATCAAGCCCTAGATTGACTGCGTGCAGGGAAACTGATCAATATTCTGTGCTGTCTCTGCTGTCCTTTTTCGTCCTTTTGATTGATCTGTAATTTTGTTTTGGTTAGTCCGTCCAGCTGTAAAGGGGGTTGTTGGTTGGGAGTGAGTTGTGTAAGGGTGGACTAACCTCCCTTTTTGTTTTTTGTTTGTGCCACTTCTCTTTATATCCCAGATTGCAGGTCATGCATTCCCAGCTGTGCTGAGACCTGAATTGTTTGCAGTGCGTGCCACAGATAAATCGATTGCAGTGTCGCTAAACGGGGTGTGACAGTTTGCAGTGTTGTTATTTTTTGCACTGTTTGTGTGGTAAGTCTCATGTGCTGCTGGGATATCAGCAGGACGTGTTTTAAGTTCTGTCTGAAAATAACTGGGAAATTGTATGTTTAATTAATGTAATAAATAAATTATCAATTTATTTCCTTGCCCCTTTTACTCGTACCTTGTCCTCTGTTACAAACCTATAACCAACCTAACATCACATAAACAGGAGGAAACAGGGAATCAAAACAAAAGGCAGCTCTCCCCTACAAGCAGTCTGAACTCAGAAACACAAAATGCACATACAAGTCAAAAAGGCATGCAATCCTGCACAGGTACAGCAATCAAAATGGCCAGGGGGCCCAGAAAAACAGCTCCACAGGCATTAAGTAGTGCTCTGCTGATTGGCAATTAGGTGGATTCTGTGAGCAGCATCCAATCAGGACAGAGGAGGTGGAACCTAGACAGAACATAGGGCATTAGTTCATAAAGGAAAACCAACATCCTCCTGAACACATTTTAAATGGAATCTCATTGAAGTTTGGCCTTTAACAGTGTAGGGTATACCCTAACAGCTGTAGACTAAGAGCTGATTTAGGCTTCTGCAAAGACTCTGTAGAGACTCCCACATAACCTATATGATGTACAGCAATTGTTGCTTTTTGTTTACTTTGTATGGAAAAAGGTTTGCAACTTGTACAGAAGTTCTCTTGTGCAGTCCTCTGAAAATATAACACCTCAGTCTTATCAGAAGAGTTTTTGGTTATATCAAAAGTATATAGATTCTCCTTTGGCTTCCTGTCATTTATCTGAATTGCAGTGATGTTTTCAGGCTGGATTATTGATCCAGTAGTCGCATAATGTTGTTTATTACTGCAGTGAACAAGCTGTATCTTTCTATATAAATTAAATTAAAGTACATTGCTGATAGGTCACCAAGCAACTGCAACATCACAATGATTTGAATTTAGTAAATCTATCCCATAGCACATAAAAATTAAATCAATCTTATTTTCTTATATTTTACTCTTGTGAACCAAAGTCATTTCTCATCTCATGTCCTCCTCCTTGTTAAGGATTAGGGGGAGGAAATTCCATGATCTGTGCAATTTTATTATACAGATTGTTTGTATGCCAGTGATCCATTACAATAATTTATGGGACAGCGTTTTCTCCTCCTCTTTCATAAATGATGCTCCAGTGTTTCCTATGCTAATGGAAGCACTGAAGCTCCTTTATTTTGTATTTAAAGAATAGAGATAGAGAAACAGCTCTTATTATTGCTACCACACAGATACCTCTGGCTCACCTTTCTCTCAGTTAGGAACCTTCTGAAGCAAAATGGACTGTGTAAAAAAAGTAAGTGGAAATGCATATGAGGGTTTGAAGGGACTGAACAGGCTGATCCCAATAGTTGCCACTGGATCAGTGTGACATGTTACCTTTCCAGGGAGGTGTCCGTTGGGATATGCAGTAGGTTATTTCAGAGGGGTTTGTGGTTGTGATGTACAAATGATGCAGATTTAACACTGAAGTATGAATGCACAATGAAATCTTCTCAAGAAGAAGGTATTCATTGTCTGCAGTTGCATTTAGTTTTTCAGCAGTTTGTCTCTATGGCCACAGTTATCAAATGGACTGGTTCCTATATTTTCTAGTCTGAGCACTCACCAAAAGTTGAGTCTCTTCATCTGGATGCAGTATTTTCAGTGGAACGTTTCGTCACTCGTCCAAGTGACTTCCTCAGTCTCCGCTGACTGCAAGTTTCCCAAACCTTATAAACAGTACATTTGCATAATGACTGACTTTGCATAATAACTAGCGTGGTGCTAGTTATTATGCAAAGTCAGTCATGAAGGAACAATGGGCTTGGAATTGAGTTCCTTGATCATTAATATGCAAATTCTTATGACATCAACAACCACTGATCAAAGACCACTGATCAATGGCCATGAGTACCATATACAGAGAGTTGGGGAATGGCTGCAATCACAGCATTGTAAGATGGTGACAGATGTACCCTTAGGCCCCCTCCTTGATTCAGAGATGGTCTTTCCCTTTTCACGTAAATGGCCTCTTTGACTCCCTTCTCAAACCAACGTTCCTCCCTGTACAGGATCTGTACATTCTTATTGCTGAAAGAGTGTCCACCGTAGGTGTAAATTGACTGAGTCCTAGCCTGACGAGTTGGCTGTTCTGTGTTCTGCCGTCCACTTTGCCAGAGGTTGTTTGGTTTACCTAATGTATGGCAGTCTTCCTGGCACTTAACAGTGTACACTATATTACTCTATTTGTGTCGGGGGACCCGATCCTTGCGGTGGACCAATTTTTGGTGCAACGTGTTTTGGGGTTTAAAAGCCACAGAAATGCAGTGTTTAGAAAAAATGCATCTCAACTGTTCCGATACTCTTGACACATACGGGATTACTAGGTTTTTGTTTAGGCAGCAGTTGTCCTTCTCTCCTGGATCGACTGGAGCTTTCTTTAAGTGTCTTTAGGTGTCAAATAAACAATCTTGAATCTTCCCAGCTTTAACAAATGTCCGGCTGGGATAACCACATTAAATCAGGGCCTTCTTAATGTGATGTTCTTCTGATTCCCTGGCCGCTGTGTCTGTGGGGATGGTGTTCGCTCTGTGTTGTAGCATCCTCATGACACTCAGTCTATGCTCCAGTAGATGATGAGAGTCAAACCTTAAATACGTATGCGTAGGTTTATGGTACACATCACCTTTTAGATGTCCCCCATTACTGATGGAAATCTCACAGTCTAAGAATGCTAACCTGTCACTTTTCATATCCTCTCTGGTAAATTTGATGTGTTGGTCCACAGAGTTAATTTGATCTGTGAATTTTGGTAAGTCCTGAGACTTGATTTTCACCCAGGTGTCATCCACATACCTAAACCAATGACTTGGTGGTGTTCCAGGGTAGGATAACAAAGCCCTCTTTTCCACTTCTTTGATGGCCTGTCCCAGCAATGCAAAACCCCAGCATCCAACATCAGCACGGAGGAGACGAAGGCACTCATAAGTAGTCCTGGACTCAGCAGCTCCACAGTAGTTTTTCAGTTGCACATACAGCTAATTTTCAAATTCAGCACCTTGATCATGATGCGCTCGTGCTGGAAAGCCAAATCTTAGAGCATAGCCATGAAAGATTTTGCATGCAGCAGTTTTACCTGATTTGGAAGTTGTAGCCTGGGCAAAAAGTGTAAAATGGTCAATGACTACAATAATGTATTCATAACTGGTCTTGCACTTTTCAAGGTGTGGGAAATCAATTGATATGAGTTCAAAAGGTTGAGTATTGACATTATTAGTCAGTGGAGCTCTGATCTCATGACATGGCTTCTTCTATTCAATTCAATTCAATTTTATTTATATAGAGCTAAATCACAACAAAAGTCGCTTCAAGGCGCTTCATAGATACAGAGAAAAACCCAACAAGCAATTTGACGACAGTGGGAAAGAAAAAACTCCCTTTTAACAGGAAGAAACCTCCGGCAGAACCAGGCTCAGGGAGGGGCGGCCATCTGCTGCGGCCGGTTGGGGTGAGAGAAGGAAGACAGGATAAAAGACATGCTGTGGAAGAGAGACAGAGGTTAATAACAGATATGATTCAATGCAGAGGTCTATTAACACATTGTGAGTGAGAAAGGTGACTGGAAAGGAAAAACTCAATGCATCATGGGAATCCCCCAGCAGCCTACATCTATTGCAGCATGACTAAGGGAGGGTTAAGGGTCACCTGGTCCAGCCCTAACTATATGCTTTAGCAAAAAGGAAAGTTTTAAGCCTAATCTTAAAAGTAGGTGTCTGTCTCCCGAATCCAAAAGGGAAGCTGGTTCCACAGAAGAGGGGCCTGAAAACTGAAGGTGGGCCATTTATATGGATACACTGTAATAACATGGGAATGGTTGGTGATATTAAAGTCCTGTTTGTGGCACATTAGTACTGTATATGTGAGGGGGCAAACTCTTCAAGATGGGTGGTGACCATGGTCAGTGTTGGGAAGTAACGGAATACATGTTACGTATTTAAAATACAAAATATGAGTAACTGTATTCCGTTACAGTTACCGTTTAAAAAGGTGGTATTCAGAATACAGTTTCTTTGTTGAAATAAATGGATTACACTGCGGTACTTTCCTGTTTCATATTGTCACGGGTCAGGACTGTTTGGGTTTTCTTTGACAGCTACGTTCT
>NW_005187568.1:1297864-1307961 GCF_000239375.1 Pundamilia nyererei
AACATGGCCTAAATAAGGAACGAAATACAAAAATACAAGAAAACTAAGAACACTGGGCCAACATGGCCCAGGACCATGACAAATAACAGATTAAATGCCATGTTGAGGCTGTCATTTTTAGCATCTACATGGATGAATCACCCACAATAATTATTTTATCTGAGCTGAGAACTAAATCAGATAAAAAGTCTGAGAAATCAGACAGAAACTCTGTGTAAGGCCCAGGTGGACGATAGATGATGACAAGTAAAACTGGTTTCTGAGTTTTACAGCTAGGGTGGACAAGGCTAAGCATCAGGCTTTCAAATGAATTAAAAGTCTGTCTCTTCTGTTTCATGCAAACATCTCATCTGTAGCACAACGTTGTGAACCTGTGTCCCACTGTGCTGTTCCCTTCACATGCCTAGGTCTATGCCCTGGGTGGTATTTCTGTGCTGCTGTAGAAGGGTGCTGGTGGTAAAACGGGCTGCTGAGATGCTGGTGTTGAGTTTGAATGTTTTTTTTTTTATTTGGGTAACTTCAGCCCTCAAATCTTTTAGCAGCACCATGTCAGCATGCATTTCTTTTATATCTGAGAAGATCGGCGGGAAGGAGGAACTCTTTTCTGGGCTATGCTTCTCTTTCCCACTGGGGAATCATTAGACTGGACAGTATATACAGTAGCTACTCATGATGGAGCTGGATTTCCATTTCATTTGTGACTGGGATATTTAGCTTCTCTAGCAACAATTCATCTGAAGTATTTGTTTGCAGTAGCTAAGGGATCATATTTTAGATACATACATTCAACCCCCTGAGAAGCAAGCAGGATTTTCTATCTCATGTCCATTGTCCTGATCAAGAAATTGTTGGGCATCTCTCTACTACTCTGAACCTCAGAGATGAGTTGTTTCTATAACTCTGTGGCACTTTTCTCCTGGTAATGAGACCTGAGAAGATAAGTTAGGTAACTCCTTAACTGCAAGCCTGGTGTGATAGCACAAATTATAGCATCAGTTATTTCTGATTCTGGGTAGCCTTTATTGATCCCATTTTCAATTTGTCTGGTCAGACTGGAAAATGTGAGTCTGTCTTTTTGCCCAGGCTCTCCTATTTGACCTGATATCTTAAAATCTTTGCACCACATGGAGCTGTTCGTGCTTTTGGAACAATATTTCTCACTGGGGTGCGAAGACTTAAGCCAGGTTTCATGCTATTTCTCATCAAGTCAATGGTGATTGACAAGAGGATTTCTCTTCTCTTACAGGTCAGGGATGGTCCTCAAGCCAAACATTGCAGTGCCTCCAACTTTTGTGCTCTTAAACAAGGGGAAAAGTCAGGAGAGATTAATGAAGATGCTAATGTGCAGCACTTGCTTTCACTCATCTGTGTTGAGTGTCAGTTACAAAAAAAACACAATCAAAACCATATTTTCTCTGCAGACATTTGCAGACATTCTGGAATTAATTGATAAGCGATTTTCCAGCTTCGGCGCGAGGTTGTCTCTGGTCAACATTCTATATTGTGAATTAATTTCTTGAGGGAATCTTTGGAATTCAGCCAGCAGCTGAAACACCATCCGGGTGTACATATCCGGTCGTCAAGTCTGACGTCACTAGCCGTGTCTGGGCCTAAACTCCGTTGCAGGTCCATATATCAAACGATCACTATGGCATTACTGAGAGTTGAAAAACTGTCTAAAGTCTTTCATCTTTAATAAAATGATCAGCGTTCTGCTCTACCAGGTGTAAAAATTGAGTTTAACATCCAGGCATCCATGAAAACGAAATTTATGACATTTAACAGAGTTAGAAGTTAGCAGGAAGTTAGCTCGCTAGCTTCTATCTAAATACAATATAGCATGTCCTGACTGCGGGGTTTTGGAAACAAATTAAAATGTACAGCTCTGTTATCACTTCCAACATACAGACAGAAAACTAAACAGCAGTGACATTTGTAGGGTTACTGAATGTAACCGAGGACAAGGGATGAGTAAACGGGGCAAAGAAATAAATTGATCATTTATTTATTACATGAGTTAGACATGCAAATTCCCAGTCATTTCCAGACAGGACTTACAACACATCCTGCTGATATCCCAGCTGCATATGAGACTTACCACACAAATTGTGCGAAAATAACACTGCAACCCGTCACACCCTGCTTAGCGACACTGCAATCGTGGCACACACTGCAAACAATTCGGGTCTCAGCGCAGCTGGGAATCAGTGCTATGCATGGCCTGCAATCTGGGAGATAAAGGGAAGAGGCACAAACAATTAAACAAAAAACAAAAAGGGAGGTTAGTCCGCCCTTACACAACTTACTCTCAATCAATAACCCCCTTTACGGCTGGACGGACTAACCAAAACAAAATTACAAATCAATCAAAAGAACGAAAAAAGGACAGCAGAGACAGCACCGAATATTGATCAGTTTCCCTGCGCGCAGTCGATCTAGGGCTTGATCAATTCTTCTATTAAAATTCGTGGTCACACGACAGTATACCCACTCGCACCTGAGTGAATTAATTGCCTCTGGTTTTTTCCACAGAAGTGCGCTGACTTCCCCCCACACACCCACTACCTTTTCACAGCTCTTCAGCCAATCACCTGGCAGAGAGCAACAAACTGCCAGGTGACACTTGTTACATGAAGTTTGGCTAGCTGGTATATAATGATGTGCTATGTGACCGCTAGCGACACAGCTATGTTAGCATAATATAAACAAGCTAACTTTTTTCTCCAAGCAAAAGTTAACGTGAGTGTTCTTGGTGGTCAGGAACAAATGTAATTGCATGGCAGGATGCTGTAAAAGTACCAAAGTTCAGCCAGGAGAACAACTGAGATAATCCATCCACAATACGAGGTTAGTCATTCATATACTGCTGCATGGGCTGGGCTGTAGTTACATCCTAAGGTTTTAAAAACTGAGCTTAAAAAAATGATTTGCGGTAATAAAAGCCGAGGGAGGTCAACAGGGATCACTGACTGTTTTAGGAGCTTTTTGAGATTAAATAGAAGAAAATACAAAACATTAAACATGTTAACAACACAAAAGCCATATTAAACGCAGACTACTTTAGGCCCAGAAGTAGGATTCGTCACGTCATCACTTAACGACCGGATTGCACCCTTATGGAACCTCTCTTTTTGTTTGTTTGATTGTTTGTTTTGTTTTTTCCTCTCATTCATTTGAACATCGTTTAAAATAGTATATGATCCTGAAAGAAAAAACAACACTTTCGGGGTCTTTTACAAAGCTTTATACTCACAACAGACACCCATCTAAAAATGAAATTGATTTCCAGCAGAATTCTATAAAGAGATAACCCCCCTCATAATAAATCCTAATCAAACTGGTTTCATACATGGGAGGCATTCATCAACAAATACACGTTGATTACTTAATTTGATAGATTATTCATGCAGTAAAAACGCTGAAACTACAATGTAATTGCATCTCTAGATGCAAAAAAAAAAACAAAAACAAAAAAACAAAAACTTATTTGCTAGAGTTAACTGGAAATTTTTATTTGTAACTTTACACAAATTTGGTTTTAGAAACTCCTTCATGAACTGGTTAAAACATTATATAGTTTCCCAACAGCTTGTGTCAGGACAAATGACCAAACATCCTCCAGCTTCTGTCTCCAGAGGGGCACCAGACAAGTTTTCAGTAACTGCCCAGAAATGTTGTGAGGTCCAGGACTCTTAATCTTAGTGTGTCTAAAGAGATTAGCTGCCCCTCTCTCATCAATAAAAAATGATGGGGAAGTGGTAGTCAGAATCATAGAAGGCAGAGTAACACGACTCTTCCTCCAAGGTTTTCTTAGACGCTGACACGCACTGCCTTTCTTCCCATGTTTCCTTGAAACCTCAAGGCTTTTCAAAGTTTGTTCTTGACCAGGCATGAGAAACAAACCAGGGAAGCAATCCGTTCCCTCACAAAGTTAAAAATTTGGTTAAAAACTAAGTTAGAAAACACAAAAAAATGCCTGCTGCAGGTCGCCAGAAGAGAAGTGCCCCTAAGGTCCTAATTAATACATACACATTATTAGATACTTACATGGAGAAATCATGGAAGACAAGCACAATCCCACGCACAAATGTACAAACATACACTATCACACTCTATCTTGATTGACTGCCTCCAAACATATATTGTATTATTAGCACTGTGTGCTGTTTAATAACATTTAATATTTGTTATTTACTGTTAGCTAAATTAATTATTTACTGTTAATGCATATGTCAGTTGTTTCTGTGGTTTTTCTGCTGTGTTGGTTGTTTCCCCCCCCCCCCAGCAGGGACTGAAGCGGTGTTTCTGTTAACTTTCTTCCCAACTTCTCTTTCTTTCTTCTTTTTTCATTTCCGTCCCATGGTCTTGTCCATTGTGATTGTTATAACTGAAAATAAAACATCCTAGTAAAGATCTAATCTAATAAAATATGGCTATAAAGTGAACTATTTTGCAAATGCTATATGGGTCCACTTGGGAAAGTAAATCTGTTGGGCACTTTTGGCCTTTAGACAACAATTCTGCTGTCCTGCTGGACAGGCAAGCAAAAATAATTGTTTTTTTTGTTTATTTTTACTTCAGTGCAGTTCAGCTGGGTTAAGTGATGGATGGAAAGAAATTTTACTGCAGCCATAGAAACAGTTCACAGGAAGGCGGAAAGGAGTTTCACTGGATCATAACAGTAAAATATAAGAAAGTACCAATTCTATTCATCACAGATTCAATAGAAAGAATTTGCCCACTGTGTGCACACTGCTGAGGCAAAAACAAAGCTAATTTCAAGTAATTTCTGCTCTGTTTCAATAAAATACCTGTTTTATTGAGGAACAATAACTGGGGCTTACCTCTAAACACTCAACATGAGGACTGAATGAAGAGTTTTAGGACAGCCAAAGTTTTGGCGCTTAACTCACAGCTTTGAGCATCCATGCAAAGTGTCGATTCTAAAAATAAACTCCAAATACCAGCTATAACAACCATAATGGGCAGGATTTTTTTTCAGCATTAGATGTGTGCTGAAAAAGACTGAAAAAGTCAGAAGGCCAGCTACAAATTATTCCTGTTCACAACTGTCAGCCACAAACTGACGCTGTGCCTCGTCAGTAAATCCAGCAGCATTTTAACGTTAAAAGAACTCTTTCGGCTGCTGCAAACATTAGTAAATCTGACCCTACGTTTTCCTTGTTTTTTATAATTCGAGTCGTTATAATAAAGGCTTATTTGCCACAGGCCATTCTTGTTTATATGACAAACAAGCCACTTTTAACACTGAGAGGGCAGGGAAGCTGGAGGATCTTCCTACACCCCTGTTTCTTGCACCATGTCTGGGTTAGGAGTTGGCTGCATTCCAGAGTCACTGCTGGCTCTGGGGGCATCTTTTTGTCTGCACTTCAGATGTTTGGGTGGCTGTGAATGTGTGCGCGTGCGTGCATGTATGGTTAGGCCTTGGTCTGAGGTTTGCTGAGACTTGGTCCCTTTGGGACATTGTTATTGTGGGTGGGGGTTCCCCTCCGTGCCACTCCCCACTGGTTGTTTGTCTGGGGCTGAGGTGGCTGGCCTCTGCTGGGGTCGGCTGCCTACTGCATCTGACTCTCTGGTACTCTTGACCTTGGGTTATGGGACCGCCGTCTGGAGCTGCCCTCTTCCCTCTCTTGGGGTGGATGCACGATTGTCATTGAGATGTCGAGGAGAGAAGGTCGCTTCACAATCAGAATGCAGAGAAGGAGAAACGGATTGTCCTCATGGAAGCGGGCAGTTGCAGTCTGACACATACAGAATTAATGATGCATTGAATTGTGAAAGGACCCAGAAAACAGTGTGTCAGCTTTCTAGAAATACATTTCAAAGGAACAGTTGCAGAGGACAGCCACACCTTTTGTCCCACGGTGTATAGAGGAGTGGGAGATCTCCTCCAATCTGCCGTACAGCAAGCTTGTGTTGTAGTCTGAAGCATCGCCACCTTGGTCTGGCGCCAAATCCTGCTGCTGCAGTGCAGTTGGTCCTGGAAGCAGGATTAACCGAAACCAAACAGCAGAGCACGGATTCCAGTTGTTGGTTTGTCCTCTCAGTTTGCCCATTAGACTGCGAGTGATAGCCCAAGGAGAGGCTCACTCCCACCCCAAAGCTGTGCAAAACCCGCTTCCACACACACGACACAAACTGAGGCCGTCATCAACAAGTAAGAGAGCAGTCTCAAAGGCAGAAGGGACTTTAGGCAAGGGAACAAAATGGTCAGCCTTAGAGAATCTGTCCACGATGGTAAGGATGACCAAGTGACCAGAGGAACGCGGCAGCCCCATGACAAAGTTCAAAGTGACCAAGGGCAAAAGCCTAGAAGTCGCCTGGTGACTGCTTTTAGAACGCGCACAAACGCGCACAACATACTCATGTGCATCCCCCTCCAACAAAGGCCATCAAAAGGACAGTTTCAACAAAGACACCATATGACGAATGCCAGGGTGACAGGCGAAGTGCGCAGTGTGCAGCCAATGCAGGACACACGGGCGCACGGTGGACGGAACAAATAGCTTACCCGGAGGTCCCGATCCCTGATTTCCCATACCAAGGCCCCCACCAAACAGGAGGGGGAACAATTGTGCCCACGTCCGAGGCCTCAGCTTCCGAGGAGAATTGGCGCAACAACGCATCTGCCTTCATGTTATGGGAGCCCAGACGGAAGGAAATCATAAAGTTAAAGCGGCTAAAGAACAACTGCCACCTGGTTTGCCTGGAATTAAGCTGCTTCACGCTTCGAATGTAGACGAGATTCCTATGATCGGTCCAAATCACAAACAGATGTTCTGCTCCCTCGAGCCAGTGGTGCAACTCCTCCAAGACCAACTTAAGAGCTGGAATTTTGCAGTTACCGACGCCGTAATTTCTCTTGGCAGAACTAAACCGCGGAGAGAAAGAAAGCGCACATCGTCCGGCGAAATTTGAGACAGCACAGCTCCTGCGCCCGCATCTGAAGCGTCAGCTTCAACAACACACTGCCTGGACACATCGGGGTGGGTGAGGACGGAAGCGGAGCAAAATAGCTCCTTAAGTCGTGAAAAAGCTTGTTCGGTTTCCGGTGTCCACTGAAAACCACGAGTGGGGATGTCAAACTAGTGAGCGGAAGCACAACGCAACTGAAATTCTTAATGAACCGCTGATAAAAATTAGCGAATCCCAGAAACCTCTGTAATTGCTTGTGTGTGGAAGAGGTCGGCCAACTCACAATGGCTTACAGGGGTCAGCTCAAAGCCACTGTCCCTTTTCTAGTATGTAACCCAAAAAGGACACTGACTCGGCATGGAAGACACATAACTCAGCTTTCACAAAGAGCTTATTTTCCAGAAACCACTGTAACACACAGCGCACCTGCTGTACGCGGTCATCTAGTGATCTGGAAAAAATTAGAATGTCGTCCAGATATGCAAAGACGAAGCGGTTCAAAAAGTCCTGCAACACATCATTGATCAGAGCCTGAAACACTGCAGGCGCATTGGTCAGTCCAAGGTCCAACTTAGTGAAAACAATTGCTTTCTGTAACGGGGCAAAGGCGGAAGAAATTAGTGGAAGGGCATATTTATTCCTTACAGTGATGTTATTAAGTCCGCGTCAGTCAACACAAGGTCTGAGGGATCCGTCCTTTTTCCCTACAAAAAAGAAACCCCCAGCCACGGGTGAAGAGGATGGCCGAATCAAGCCTGCCTCCAGTGACTCTGTAATATACGCTTCCATGGCAGCCCTCTCCGGCCCAGAGAGATTGCACAGCTCTGGCAACAGTTCAATAGAACAGTCATACGGCCGGTGAGGAGGCAGAGGCAGAGTGCAACGTTTGCTGAAAACTGGCCTCAGATCATGGTACACCTCCGGCACAGACGACAGGTCCAAATCTTCTTGTGTCAATTCGGGACCACTGGCCACCGAAGGAGGTAAAGCAGACTGTAAACAATGTGACAAACAATGGCTACTCCAACTCTCTATACGACGGGTGGCCCAGTTGATATGAGGATTGTGGCACTCGAACCAAGGATAACCCAAGACGACGGGGGAGTCAGGGGATGCGAAAACAAAAAACCGGAGAAATTTAGGATGATTGCCCAAGAGAATTAATGAGAAAGGTTCCGTTTCATGGGTGACCAACGGCAGGGTCTGACCATTGACGGCAATAACCAAAACGGGGACCTTTAGAAGCCGTGTTTCAATACCAGTGTTGTACCAGACCGTTGTTGATCCAGTTCTGTTCAGCCTCAGAGTCTAAAAGAGCTCGAGTAGAGTAGGTCTTGGTGTATTTATACAAGATAGCGGAGAGCTGCATGTGGGGAACCTGAGACCAAGAAAAGATGCCACCCACTAGTTACTGATGGGCCTCGCCCTTTAACCGAAGCTGGTAGGTAGATACAAAGTGGCCTGACTGACCACAATACAAGCATAGCCGCAAACATAGTCTCTGACGCTCTTCGGGGGCAAGTCTCATACCACCCAACTGCATCGGTTCCTCAGCATTATTCCCAGGAGGCGACCATGCTTGGACCGGAGCGGGATGGAGTGAAGGTTGAGCAACCGTGGGCATCCCCCGTAAATGGTACTAGGGCCGGAGGAGCAGGGTCGTGAGTCGAACCGGCATTCTGGTTCGGGTGGAGGGGGCGAAGGACCGGTAGTCAAGGGAGGAATGAGTCGGGCTAGTGTTTCCTGAATAGCCATCAGGGTATCATTAACCCGACCAGCCTATTGTTCTGACTCACGGAACTGATGGGTCAAGCTCAACAGAGATTCCTCGTGTCTCTGGAGCTCGTCACTAGGAACCCGATGTGTGCGCTCTGCAGAGTCCATAGAATGGTCGGAATCTTCTGTTAGGCTGAACGAGCGGACTCTATGGCAGAACACACAGAAACGCAGGGAATGCAGAGTGCTCTTTATTTACAAGGCCCGGATTATTTACACAGGGTGAGAGGTTGTGTACAGTGACAAATAAACTGAGGGAAACCAGGGAAGGGAGCTGACACGAACTCAGAGTGAATGGGGAAATCAGCGCACGCAGGATGCAGAGGTAAAGATGAAGTTGATCTCTGTAGTGATCCCGGAAATACGGCTTCACCAGCAGCTGACAGGCAAGCAGTTGACGGCAGTCAGGGAGGCGACAATATTCCAACACCAGACGTCTGTCACACACGCTCCATCAAATGACGTCTGATGTACCGCTGGTATGCCAACATCCTACCTGTGCTGAAAAAGGAAGCAAACCCATGACACCACACCAGAGAAACACCACCTAATAATATTGCCATATTTGGAATACTGTGTGGAAGTCTTGGGAAATACATACAAAACTTCACTTCAACCAAGGGCGTAGATTTGGTTTTGGCATTGGTGAGGACAAATGATTCAACCACCAAACCCTGCCCCGTTTCTTTTTTTTTTTTTCTTTTTGTCTTTGCTTCTTGATAAAAAAGAAAAAGAAAAAAGAAAAAGGGAGAAATATACTTGCCTACATATGCTTTTCTACATGTTTTTAAACCATTTAAAATTACAATTCATAGTTCTATATGTGAATTATATCATGTTAAACTACTATTAAACAAATGACTAAGTATTTTAGACTTTATTTTACTTCAGCCATATTCCATATAAATCAGGTATCATACAAAAATAGCTTCAAATATAGTAATGAACCACCAAGTCATCATCCAGTTTCACCTGTGATCTTGTATCACCATTGCTCTCTGAGCTTTGTGTTGGTTCTTCTGTCACCTGACAAATAGGACATACATGACAATAAGAATAAAATGTGTAGCTGCTTCAGTGTTTCTGTCAATTATATTTGCAAAATCATGACTACCTCATGATATTTTGTCTCAAAAACTAACCACATGAATATGTCAGTGCCGTTAGGATGAAATTATTGTGTCACCAACATTTTAATGTTGGACATATACAGGGAGTGCAGAATTATTAGGCAAGTTGTATTTTTGAGGAATAATTTTATTTTATTATTATTTTATTATTATTTTATTATTATTATTGAACAACAACCATGTTCTCAATGAACCCAAAAAACTCATTAATATCAAAGCTGAATGTTTTTGGAAGTAGTTTTTAGTTTGTTTTTA
>NW_005187568.1:1310483-1331492 GCF_000239375.1 Pundamilia nyererei
GATGCACATCACCTAATATGCTTAATTGGTAGTAGGCTTTCGAGCCTATACAGCTTGGAGTAAGACAACATGCATGAAGAGGATGATGCGGACAAAATACTCATTTGCCTAATAATTCTGCACTCCCTGTAATTTTAACAGCCTCTGTAAACTAATATCCTGGCTTGTTCAAGGCTGCCGTTTTTTCTGACAGTTTCAATCAAAATTAGAAATGCTAGGAGACTGAGATAACTAATAGTGCTGCCTGATGTGCAGTTAGTTTCCAAAACACGTTATTTATGGTTACATACAATTTTAGACTGATGTGGGCCAAAGCCTAGCATTGCCTGTAACGTTATTATGACGGACACATTTTATGAGTGAACTTGACTTTAAGTGACTTACAGGTTTCTTTGAAAAATACTTTCTTATATCCAGGTTCTTCTTTTTGCTGCCATCCTCCTCTCCTCCTCCGGGTACTCTCAGCGCAGGCTTGTCGCTGCTAAAACTAAACAGAGCTCCCTGAAAGGCACAGCCAATAACATTGGCCATATTTGTCACATGAGGTAGGACTCCAGTAGAGAGCGTAACTCTTTCTGCACCGCTAGGTGAATGAGACGTTGACAGATCGTTTTTTTTTTCTTTCTATTTTTTTTTCTTTACTCGAAGAGATCAAATTATTGGTGGGGACAATTCAATAATCACTGGATATTGGTGGGGACATGTCCCTTCCGTCCATGCCAAATCTACGCCCTTGACTTCAACCATTATGTAAAATTTTGAAAAAAGCAATCAAGATGATTACTAAAGCAGGATTTAGAGACCACACTAACATTTTTTGAACATGTTCTAGAAATTAAAAATCCTGAAGTTTATGGATCTTATAAAATATAAAACTGCAAAAATTATGTACAAAGCCAGATACAATATGTTACCAGGAAATGTACAAAGGATGTTTTTTGACAGAGAAGGGGACTATGATTTGAGGGGAAAATTAAATTTGAAGACTCTTAAGCACGGACAAGGGTTAAAATGGTAATTCTAAAGGTAATACCATTTGTGGGGTATAACTGTGGAACAGTTTTCCTGTGGACCTACAGCAATGTTCAAGCATTATTCAGTTCATAAAGATCTTTCGAAAACTGCTTTTGGAAGAATATGAAGCTGATAAAGTTGATGACTGACAGTATATATAAATCTGCCCAATTGTATCTGAATTATATCTATCACTGTAGCTATGGTTATACATGTCCTTGATTCCTTGTTTATTGTGTGGGCTAAGTGATAAGGGGAAGTTGGTTTAACACTTTTATTTGTTTTTGTTTGAGCACATACATTTGTATTGTCGTTAACAACGTGAATACTAAAAATAAACAAAACCGTTAGCAAGAGGAAGGTACAGATGGTCTACAGCGCTCAAAGCACTCAGACCATGATTCTGCCATTGAAATAACAGGACAGGTTATTAAAAAAACAAACAAAAACGTTTACAAGTGAGATGCACGTTTTGTGGTCTATCTTCTGCACATTGTAGTTTCAACACAGCGTCATATTGGGTTTACGAGTGTCGTTCCAATTCTCAACACACGGCTCTTCTCTTTTCCTAAGTCATTAGATTTTTCTCCTACTGAATTTTAGGTGAAAAAGTCACCAAGGTCAGGAATCCGGTCGTTAAGTGATGACGTGACGAATCCTACTTCCGGGCCTAAGTAGTCTGCGTTTAATGTTTTGTATTTTCTTCTATTTAATCTCAAAAAGCTCCTAAAACACTGAAACTCTCCACATCTCTCTTGTACACTCAGGAACTGTTATCTTGTACTCCAGGGTTTACTATTCGTATTATTAGATTGGACCCTTTCTTTTTTCTTTTTGTACACCCACTGGTACTCTTATAATTATGAGGTGGGAGTGTATGTTTCATATTGTTTTATGTTCGTCAAAAAGAAAACGGCACATTGTTCAATTTGTCTTTTGTAAAAATGGATGCAGAAACTTTAATAAAAATATCTGAGGAAAGCGGGGGGGAAAAAAGCTCCTAAAACAGTCAGTGATCACTGTTGACCTCCCTCGACTTTTATTACCGCTAATCATTTATTTAAGCTCAGTTTTTAAAACCTTAGGATGTAACTACAGCCCAGCCCATGCAGCAGTATAATAATAATAATGGATTGGATTTATATAGCGCTTTTCAAGGCACCCAAAGCGCTTTACAATGCCACTATTCATTCACTCTTGCATTCATACAGTGGTGGAGGCAAGCTACGGTTGTAGCCACAATTGCCCTGGGGCAGACTAACAGAAGCGAGGCTGCCATATCGCGCCATCGGCCCCTCTGGCCAACACCAGTAGGTAGTAGGGTAAGTGTCTTGCCCAAGGACACAACGACCAGGACAGAGAGCCCGGGGATCGAACCGGCGACCTTCCAGTTACAGATGCACTTCCCAACTGAGCCATACCCCGAGTATATGAATGACTAACCCCGTATTGTGGATCGATCATCTCAGTTGTTCTCCTGGCTGAAGTTTGGTCCTTTTACAGCATCCTGCCATGCGATTACATTTGTTCCTGACCACTGCGAACACTCACGTTAACTTTTATCGAGTGGAAAAAAAGTTAGCTTGTTTATATTATGCTAAAATAGATGTGTCGCTAGCGGTCACATAGCACATCATTATATACCAGCTACCCAAACTTCAGTAACCCTACAAACGTCACTGCTGTTTAGTTTTCGGTCTTCATTTATGTTGGAAGTGATAACAGAGCTGTACGTTTTAATTTGTTTCCAAAACCCCGCATTCAGGACATGCTATATTGTATTTAGATAGAAGCTAGCGAGCTAACTTCCTGCTAACTTCTAACTCCGTTAAATGTGTCATAAATTCCGTTTTCATGGATGCCTGGATGTTAAACTCAATTGTTACACCTGGTAGAGCAGAACGCCGATCATTTTATTAAAGATGAAAGACTTTAGACAGTTTTTCAACTCTCAGTAATGCCATAGTGATCGTTTGATATATGGACCGGCAGCGGAGTTTAGGCCCAGACACGGCTAGTGACGTCAGACTTAACGACCGGATAGTAGGTAGGAAATGCTTTTGGAACGTACCCTGTTAGGGTTGGCTTCACCCTAATGAAAAATGGCTCTGCGCTGCCAGCTATTGCGGTTCTTTTCCGTGTCCAGCATGTGGTGCTAAAGTGCCATAAAAGGCAAAGAGGGTCTGGCTCAGCAGCATGCAGCTCGTGCCTTTGCGCCGGTATCAGAGCTCAGCATAGTTGCAGACGTCAGGAGTCATGGATATCAGCCACATAAACACACGCATTAAATCGTTCCATTTTTGTCAAAACCTCTTAGTTTTGACCCGTTAATATGGACCGTTGTCTTTAAGGAAATTCTTTAACCAGCAGGAGTGAGGACTGTTAAGAAGCACAGCGTACGTTTGAGTGGAGTGGGGATGCAGAGATTCCCAGTCTCTCCTCGCATGAATCCCAGCAGGCAGTGCAGAGGAAATACAAATGTGACCACCCACCTATGAGAAGGAAGTGCAGTGTGTTGCAGTAGCTGGCCTGTGTGCCTCCAGTGTTTCACAGCAGCATCATGGCTGAAGATAAAACAGCGTGGTTTCTACATCATGGCTTCCTTTATAACGCAGGAAACCAAATCCGGTTTTATTAAATTTAAAAAAAAAAGAAACTCGTAAAAAAAAAAGAACAGGAAACAGAAAAAAACAATTCACAAATAAACAAGCTAATCAATTAGCAGGTGGAATGGTTAATTGGCTAGGACACAGCCCAAATAGGTTCTGGACTGAACCACTACAGATTAAAAAGGGGGAGTGGGGGGGAGAGGGAATTACCCACATGTCCAAAAGTAATTCATACTCAAAATTACACAGAAAAATGCAAACAGGTTGATATAACTTTTATTTAAATACAAACTGTTTGGTATTTTTGCAATAGCCTTGATGAAGGCCACAAGCCAAAATGCGTTGCTCACCTAATAAATTTGTTCCCCAATACTTTAAGTGTCACTGGAGTTTTCACATCATCAGATCTAGGAGTAGGTGAAGTTGTGCCAGAAAATTTTGTTCCCTTTTAGTTGAAGATAGTTCTTTTGTTATTAGCTCAACTCTGGAGACGCATGTAAAGCTTTTTTTTCCCTTCTTCTTTTTTTAATCATAACTATACTTTAAAATCAAAAAACAAATTTAAATTAGCTTTAGCAGTAACTATTGGGTAAGCTTTCTGTGGCAGTGATCTACCATTATTTTTGTAAATTAAAAAAAAATTAAGGAGTGGGACAATGCTCTGAGGAAAAAAAAATACAGCATTTTCTGAGAGAAATGTCAAAATGTGCTAAAGTCAGACAAAACTTCCCAGAAATTATGAGGTCTAAGACGGCAGCAGTAAATGGTCACGGCCACATAAAGTTATGAGTTACTAAGGTTGTAACCAGCAAGATCCCAAACACTGGTCCTTAGATTTGTGGTTCCAAATAAATAAATAACATCACATCATGCACCAGGCTTTTGTGAACAGGCCAGATTCTCACCTATGTCTCCACAGGTGCTTCTGATACATAACTCTGGGATAAAATCACAAGTCCTTTTTAACTGAGGATTCCAATTTCAAATTAGAATTGGATTGGAGAACACTGGGTAAACAGCCGTCTTTGATATATTTTGGTTTGTCTATAACAAAAAAATAAATAAATCTGTTTTTCATTGCATTTCACAGATGTTATAATTTAAGAATGATTTTGTTTTTTCCTGTACATTTGTAGCCATGGGATATTTTAACAATCTGTCTGCTTTAGTAAAGTAATAACATTTTCTGTGGCTTAACAACAGGACTGAAACAACACAGCACATAAGTTGTATGACATGCTGTTGGATGTGTCATTGCCAAAGTAGCCCAGTTTTCTACACACAGAACAAAACGGTTACATTTTCTCAACAGGACTTTTATTGCAATAACCAGAGAAACCTACCACATCCACGTGCCAACATGTTACACTGTTCACCAACCAATCAAATGTTTTTCTATCCCATTTCACATTCTTTCTGAATTTCATCATCAATCAGTATCATCATCGCAGCTTGGAATTAAACACAATCATTTGATTCAGCTTTTTTTTTTATTTTTTTTTTTAGTAACGGTCCTAATGAAAGTAAGGATACACTGAGTTACTAGTGTGTTTGCCTTGCTCAGGGGCCCACCTTAGGGCAGGATGTCAGGCTCAGCTGACTGATGCCCTTTCATTATTGCACTGCTTGCTGCATCTCCCACAGTAGTGCAACAGGGAAAGAGTGTCAAGCAGAGAGCATCCTGTCGCTGCCATGCCGAAAGCCAAAGGGCAAAGTGAAGAGGAGGATTTCCTCTTCATCAGGCTGTGAGTAAATCTCCTGTGCACACATCATGAACTAACTTTAGCCTTTGTGTTGTGCTACCAGAGACCTAAACATTCACAAAATACTGCAGCAAAAAGCTGAGGACACGTGTAACTGCACATACAAGCATAACAGGGGAAATGTACTCTTGCCAAGTGAGAATCGTGTAGGAGCAGAACGCTTTCATACGTGCACTGATGAGTGTCAGCAACAAGCCTCAGAGTTTAGAATGGAGTGGCAGTGTCCACAAGACCAGCTGTCAGACATGGACTGCTTCATTTGTATCCATTTCAACCCAATCAGTGAGCACAGCAATGATTTCAGTCACTGATGAGATATTTCTTCTCTCAAGAGCCTTTTATCAGTCTGATATTTAAAGGGTCAGTTCATGCCAAAATATAAACATTCAACATATCTACAGTGTTATTTTTGTCCAGGTTTTGTAACAACCCTCTTAAAGGTTACTGCATCCACACTCACACAATGCTATGACATCTTATTTCTGTGGATTTGTCCATGGTAAGGTCTCAGATGTTGCACAATATCTTTAAAATTAGAAACATCCTGCCTCTGAGTGATGCTGAAAAACTAGTTCATGCATTTATTACTTCTAGGCTGGACTACTATAATTCGTTATTATCGGTATGTCCTAAAAACTCCCTGAAAAGCCTTCCGTTGATCCAAAATGCTGCATCTAGTATAAAGACAGGGACTAGAAAGAAAGAGCATATTTCTCTCTATTCAGTCTAAAATTTTAAATCCTCCTTACATGCAAGGTATTGAATAATCAGGTCCCATCTTATCTTAAAGACTATATAGTACCGTATCTCCCCAAGAGAACACTTCAATCTCGGACTGCAGATCCCAGATGTGATCCTGAGGCCATTGAGTATAGACTCTTCATCGACTGACTGGGTCTAGAACTACTCTGCATAAAATTTATGACTAAAGTCTTTCACATAGGAAAGCAGTGGCAAAGAACAGTTGCTGGAATTCTTTTTTTTTTTTTTTATAAATTTATACAGCACCTAATCACAACATCAGTTGTGTCAAGACATTGAGGCAACCTATTGTAAGGTAGACCCTACAGTAATACATACAGAAAACACCCAACAATCATATGACCCCCTATGAGCAAGCTCTTTGGCGAAAGTGAGAAGCCTTATCTTAAAAGTGGAGATAGTGTCTGATTCCATAGAAGAAGGGCCTGAAAACTGAAGGCTTTGCCTCCCATTCTACTTTTAAATACTCTAGGAAAAACAAGTATGCCTGCAGTGCGAGAGCAAAATGCTCTAATGGGGTGATACGGTCATTAAGATAAGATGGGCCCTTTGCTGGAAATCTATATTGTGACATAGGGAACGCAAAGAAATATAAACAGCTAAAGCTAAAACAAACTACAGACAGTTGCAGCGCACAAATTTTCCTCATGCTATGCTTAGACTGGCTGTGACCAGAGCAGCAAACAGGTGTGACCTTCCTGTGTTTTTCTTAAGGATAACACCTTTTCCAAGGAGATTTTCCAACTGAGTGTTAGGCAGCTGGAGGTTTCCTCACTCCCAGGAGGGTCAGTGGTGATCCAATCGGGGCTTGCAATTTTAACGTATCACCTCTCCTTTTCATTTGTGGCATGGCCAGGACATCTGTCTGCCTCAAGTAGATCTGCTGACATTGCAACTGTTTTGATAACTTCCACTGTGGGAAGCTCCCCATGCAAGATGAGTTTTTCTTCTTTAAAAAGATTGACAAAAGTACTCTCACCCCTCTTGATATTGTATGACACTTTAATTTAGAACCCGTGACAAACAGAAACTGAATGAATAGTTCGATTTATTAACATTAAATATTGTAGGTAGAGTTGTTTTTTGAACATTCGTATATTTAAAAGCAATTAACGAAGCAGAAATAAAAAACAATGACTGGCAAAGTTTGGAATGACAAAAACAAAAAAAACAACACATGTGAGATATGAACAAAAAAATAGATCAGGGGTCTGTGTGGACTCAGTCGGCTGGATGAGGGTTACGGCTCCCAGTTTACCAACAAGAGATTGACACTTTAAAACAACAAATTCACTGGAGAGCAGGCAGACTGCTCTTTCATCCAACATGCTTTGAAACACCTTCAGTAGCAGTAACGCTGACTTCCGTTACTGCAAGGCTACAATCCTGACAATCCTCAAAGCGTGCATTACACTGCATATTTAACGTAAGTGAGACCTGCAGCAGTGTAAAGGAATGGAAGGAGCAAGAGCACCAGCTGCACACTGACAGAGTAACAAACCTGAGGGCAGAGGAAGACCATCCCTCAAAGCCAAGACCCTATAAGCAATATTGCACTACTCTGTTAACTCTAGTGAAAGCAGAGGCAATACTGATAGGGGCTTGTCTGCAAGGTGACACACCATTCTTCTGTCAGTGTGAGGTGAGAGGAGCATCTGACTCTGCAGCCTAAATGCTTTCACACTCAAAGTTAGGAATACAAGGTTTAGTAAGACAGCATACCAATGCATGTGTTCACATTAACTTGAAATCTTGCAAAACAAAATCTTTGGTTTCTTTTATTCTTGCTAAAACTATCAATCTGAAGCAAAACAAAAAGTGAACAATTTAAAATCAAACCAAGTAGTAATTATCTATTTGAGATGCTACAGAGAAAAAAAAATGCAAATGAAAATTATTTTACAGCCTCTATGATGTTTGCTGGATTCCTCCAGTGCATCAAAACAGTGAGATTTAGAGGACTGGAGGAACTTCCAGGGAGGAGCAGAGCAAGTAATGACCAATGCACTACTAATGTTGTCAATGTGCTTTGTGCTGGCACACACAAAGAGGACACGTTACGTCCCCTAAGGAACACAAAATTTCATTCGTCTTTTTTTTTTTTCCTCGTTTTTTGAAGTGAAGTGCACTACTTACCGGATAAGAAGACCTGGCTTTGGAAACTGGACACTTAAAATGAAAACCACTGAGCCGTAGCTGGAGAACGGCAATCACGACACCAGAAAACCCCCCAGAAAAACCAAAAAAAAAAAACCAGGGGAAAAAAAAAGAAAAAAAAAAGCTCAACATGAATGTCAGATCAGTTTAAAAGACAAGTTTGTGTGCTTTCTATTTGAGGTCCATGGTAAAATGACAGATGGACCAGTGGAAGCTGCCATAATCTGACTTCTAGGGAATGATTTGAAAATATCACTATGCTGAAAGTAATCCAGAAATGCATGGTTTCACAGGAGAAAATCATTTTTAATGGGCTTATTTTCAGAACACACCACTTACTGAAAACAGTTTTATGATGAACTTTTGTATTTAAGTTCATTTCTAGCCCTCACAGTTTAATATACAAATTTGCAAAAGTCAATAAAAAAAAAAATCAATTTGTTTCACAGGTGATCAAGAAATGTACTTTTTTTTTGAAAGTCAAAAAAGGAAAAATGACATTAAGAGGCCGCAACAAGGAAAACAGAACTTTAAAAGAAGTGGCAAACAATATACTGAACTCAAACCTTGTTTTATACCCAACATAGTTTTTATATTCTAATATAAGTTTTTGGTTTTTAAACTGACAATTAAAAAATATAAAGTGGAAAAATCAGTTATGTGTATGTAGTTATACAATGAAATTATTCCCATTTTCACTGTTCTATGTTTAACTCGGAAACCTTAATAAAATGATTATCATCATCATCTTATGACTTATTACATAACAAATGAGAGAACGAAAAAGTCTGTGAAGTGGCTATAAATGGTCATCCCCACATGAATACTTAAAAAAAATGTAAATCTGTTCTTTGATACAAATGTCACACACACATTTTTAAAATAATACATTTTTGCTCTAAATGATGTGTCAAAACAAGCGTTAATGGAGCGAAAGGGCTGGCTACCAAACCTCAAATCACTATTATTCACAAAGCCAACAAGTGCCAGACAGGTAGAAAAGTCTGATTTAAAATAAATAAAGCCAATTTAAAAAGTGAAGATAGTTCTTCTTTGTATCAAAAAGAGTGTTACCAAAACAATAACAACAACAACACTAATAATAATAATACTACTACTAATAATAATAATAATAGACAACACTCCTACAACTAGCTGCCACACCCATCAGTGATAAGCTGTGGGAAAATGATACAAGGATATTTTTGACAAACCACCCCTCCATGTATTACCACCTTACCATGGCCATGTTGTTAGAGGCCTTTGCTCCTGGTAGGTTCTCCCAAAGAAAATTGGTAGATGGAAGTAGCTAAAGCCAAAAAAAAAAAAAAAAAATCAATACGTGTGGGAGGCATTTGGTGAGGGCATGGAACGAGACTTTTGGTTGGCCTCGAAAAGATTCTGTTAGGCAACATTCAATGCCTTTCGACTGGCAGATTAAGGTGGTTTAAGAGGAAGGACTGGAGGGTGTGCTCCAACTACAGGAAGACCACACTGCTCAGCTTCCCTGCTAATGTCCACATCAGGTTAACGGACACAAGAGCCCGTCAAACCTCAGATTCAGGAGGAACGATGCAGTTTTAGTTCTAATCATGGGATGCTGAACAAGCTCTTTGTCCTCTCCAAGATATTTATATGTGTGGGTGTGTGTGTGTGTGTGTGTGTGTGTGTCATTCAGTCTCTGTACAATTTTCTGCTTCCTGTTTACATTACGATTGTCAAATTTTTATTTTAGAAGTTGAATAAAGGTAAGTGGATGCTTGGTGTGCAGAATTGTATTGCACTCTTCATCCAAAGCGACAGACATGTTTTTTGTTGTTGTTTTGTTTTGTTTTTAAATCATAATTTATACAGTACTGACTACTGACAAAAGAAATCGGACCTTTCAACTTGCATTCGCATTAGGACCAGCAGTACAAGAATAACAGGCCAGGTTTCCAAAATTGTTATTTTCATAGAAGTTCAGCAACTGGTGTATACTTTTCATTTCATTTATTTTTATTTATAAACACTAGAGTTGTATGTTTTTTTGAAATGAAATTGGTGACATGAGGCTGGACAAAAGAAAAATAATTTTGGGGAACATGCACATGAGAAATGGAGTATTTCTAAACTATTTTTCTAGATTTCCAAAACTGTAAGACTGCATTGTTATATCCTAGTGTAACTGGGAGCAGACTCATGTCATCTTTCAACCGAGTAATGGCTGTAAGGGCTCCCTGTTAACTGAGGAACCTTTTTTTTTTTTTTTTTTTTAAATGGAAAAAAGGAAAACAAGTGTGAAAGAATTTCAATTTAATTTCTTCAATTT
The DNA here is from genome assembly GCF_000239375.1 of Pundamilia nyererei. Lineage (NCBI taxonomy): Eukaryota > Metazoa > Chordata > Actinopteri > Cichliformes > Cichlidae > Pundamilia > Pundamilia nyererei. Next base: position 1,321,100 of record NW_005187568.1, read on the forward strand.
ATAGAACTTAGCTTACACACATTCGTTAACTTAACTCTTCTTTCACATTTTAGAAATGTTTAGAGAATTTTGAACTAGTAAAGCAATCACATTTTTTTCAGACAGACTGTATACTAATTTAAGTAAGTTGAAAGAGTTTATTTTTTCACAGGGAGTTTTCAAAGTTTGGACTCTTTGCAGAAAAATTAAATTCACATCTTCTTGAAAAAGGGGTGTTGTAGTGTTTTCCAAAGGCTTTATTTTCCCCGTTTTATAAATATGATTTATTCCATTTTAGGTTAGTGTGTTTAAAGGGCTTCCAGCTTATTCACTGCATGATGAATAAATATCTTTGTTGGTCCTTTCAATGACCTCTCTCTCGCTCCCTCTTTTTTTGGTAACAGAAAGCATGTTAGGCAGACTACATCATTTTCAGTGACATTCAATAAAACCAAAGACATTCGAGACAACAGATGAATTTAATTCCACTCTTCTTCTCTCCCACTTTGTGCTCAAGAAATAGTCAGGGTCCTGACCACGTCGTTGATCTACTCCATAACCCCCTTCACGCAACAACAATAATAATAATACTACTACCATGGTTAATTTTCTTTCACAAATGAAGCAGTTGAATAATTGATCTAATCAACTGCAAACTGCATTTAAACTGAATTTATTCACAGCATAACATATGAACAGGTTGGGGTTGATTCCCAGTCCAGCTCCATCTGTTTTATTTGCTCATCATGCTAAGTGCTTTGTTTATACACATTTGATTCATATTTGCAGCAAATAAAATGGAAACTGACAACAACACTACCAGGATGTGTTTGTGTGCAGCAACTTCCTGTGGCCTCCTTGAAGCATTTACACATTGACTTTTTAACTGGATGTCTCACCTCTGGAGGTGGTTAAGGTGCGTTTACACCTGGATCTACTTGCTGCTGTGCTTGAGGGGCTAGATATAGCTGGTCAGTCAGGAGACACATTAACAGAAGCTGCAGAATAACTCTCTCCTGCTTGAACTGCTTGAAGCGTCCCTATAGGCTGCATTTCACATGGAGCCAGTCTGCTCTGATATTTACCTGTCATCACCATCACAGCAGCAAGCGTCTGCATGCTGGCCATCCAACCTCTCCCACTGTACTTTGGCATTTGTGACAGCACACAATTGGCTGATTGAAGCTTTTACTATTTCCATTTGGACAAAATGACAAAAGCTGCTGCTGTAACATTGTTCATTAAAAACAAGGGACTACTATGACATGCATATCCTGCTTTTTATTTATTTTTATTTTTTTAATAATTACCTCGTCTTCACACCCATGGGCAATTTGGAGTGACCAGTTAACTTAACCCCACTCACTGCATATCTTTAGACTTTAGGAGGAAGCTCAGAGAAAACCCATGGAAACATGGGGAGAACATGCAAACTCCACACAGAAAGACCCCGGCCTGATGGTAGAATTGAACTGTGAGGCAACAGTGCTAACAACCATGCTACCCTAAACATTAGCCATATTTACATAAAACTAGAAGGGTGAATCTCCACTAATAATTACCATGATATCCACCAGTGGTACAATAACAGGCCTGCCCAACACTAATAGTTTCTCGTTTTTCAGTCTTCTCATTACATTATTAGACACAAGAGACTGAACAAGCAGCTAAAGACACGACTGCAAACAATATCTCCAGTATACACCTCACTAAAACACTTCCCCCTTGAGCCAGACAAGAAGCAGCAAATTCCACAGTCACTTGCAAAATTGGCTAAGTAAAGCTACAGGCAAGTCTCTCTCTCTCTCTCTCTCTCTCTCACACACTCCAACCCCCTGCGCCCAACCAGAGTGGCCCTGCCCTCAACATTCCTTAACAAGGCCCACCACCCCCACCCTGACTTGCCTCAAATAGGAAACTTACCCCCCATGCCACCCACACCGTGACTTTTTCAAGCCTGCACACTTAAATTATGCTTTGAAAAGCCAATTGAAAGAGAAAGAGGGAAAAAAAAAAAAGAAAAAAAAAAAGGGAGCGCTGCACTGCACCACTCACACTCTGAGGAACTAAGAAAAGGCGTGCAGCGTTAACCTACAGACTTGCATGTTTACAGCAAAGACATACAGTTACTCTTTTTAAAAAAAACAAAAAAAACCCTAACATTTTCGCCAGGAAAACGCGCACATACCGTAAAGCCACACAAACTGCAGACAGTTATTTTAAAAAAACAAACAAACAAAACAAACAACAGCAACAACAAATAAAAAACATAACAACAACAAAAAAACAAAAACAAAGTACACAACCCAAAAAAGTTGGATGACTGGACATAAATCAAGACTAAGCACATTTCTTACACATTAAAATCTTTAAGGTTAATTCATACATTTTGGAAAGACCAGGTCTACAGGACTTAAGAAAAGGGTTTGTGCTAATATAAGCACACACTGCATTAGAAAAAGTTGTTGCATTTTCATTATCATCATCTCTCAATCATCTCAGTGTCATTAAATGAGCCGGACTGACTTTCACACACTGAGTTTAGAGACTGTGCTGTAAATATCATATGACTTTTACAAATAAAACAGTTTCCCCTTCTTCCGTGATTTTAGTCACTCCCTCCTGTGATTATCTGCTGACCCAGGAGGGTCTCAGTTCAGTCTAATTTCATACAATGGCGCATCATGGAACCACAGTTCACTCCTAACAAAACGTGAGAAAAGTTGGCTCAGTTGACCTAAAAAAAAGTTACTTAGTATGAACAGCTGGTGTGAATGCAGACTGAGGCAGCCTGTGAACAAAATGTTCTCTTTTTTTTTTTGTAAAGAGGCGGGGTCCAGGAGAGAAGCCCTGGATGGCTCTGAAGAAATAAGGCAGCATGTTGAATAGGAAAGCCACACACTCTTCCTGTCATAATAACCTCTGAACTTCGCCACTGGCTCCCAAATTGCCCCCTGGGGACCTGCAGGGGTTCTTAAGGGACTTTCCTAAATACAACTTTTTTTTAGCTCAAGAAAAACAAAAGACTAAATTCATCGTTAAGCCAGGGGACTCTTTTATTTTTAAAAAAATGTGTAAAACTTAAAGTCATTACGTGCTACTTAGGAATTTAAATAAAACGCATTTCATCTCTCACTGGAAATTCACTGTATCACTGTAAGTGATAAAGAAAATTTGATTACAGGCTTTATTCCATTGAGCCTCACAGTTCACTGAGGGACCGAGCAAACATGGAACTACTATGCTGGAGCGTAAGTTATGGCTGCTCGCGGAAATGTTTGTTCGCTATTTTCCTCCGTTTGTCGGCATCCGTCTCCCCGCTGCTGGGAGTGGAGGGCGAAGGCCGAATGCTATGACAATACTATTGCACTGCTTCAGCGATGATACAGTAGTGCAACATCGTCAAAGCAGCTGACCTCTGCGCGCGCACGCACGCACGCACACACACAGTAAAGACGGGGCTGTTTAAACTGTGACACAGCCGTAGCTTTACAACTAGCACTCCAGTCACCTTAAAGCTAACATTATGTCCTGTTACATCTAAGATTTGGAGGAACGCGAAAAGGGGACCGACAAGTGTATGGGGATGGGGTGTGTGCGTGCGTGTGGTGGGGGTGTCAGCCAATGCCCTTTTAATATTGCACTGCTCATCTGATTTCACAGTAGTACAACAGAAAAAGGGCTTTGGACAACACGGTCCGTGCGGTCTCCATTGAACAGCCCGCATGCAAGCCATCAGCTCCAGCCATCCTAAACTATGGAGACAGGCCAGTGGCTCAGCGCGAGCCTCCACACGGCTATCGGGATTAACAGGTTGCAAACGCGGCCGTGCAAAAAGCAAGCAGGCTTTTTACAATAGCGTGCGGTTATACAGCGGAAAACACACAGGCCTAAGGAGGAAAGCATATAATCTATGCAAATTGGAGAGACATTGTTACGCTGGGTCCTGTGTAACACAGAACTGATGGCAGCACAGCATTTGCTGATGCTGGTTTCATGCGTGCAGCTTTCCTGTCATTTGTTCCGGTCAACATTAAAAGCTGCAAGACGCTGCACGCGGCAGCACGCGGACTTCGCTTGGAGGAAACGAGGGTGGAGAAGATGTATATAGGGCAAAGAGCAAATTCCACAAACCTTCATTTAATACCTACTATTCCTGGCCCTTTAGCCAAAGTGGCCATTTGAAACCCTCCTCGTTTAGGAAACAGAGGGGCGGGGCTTGTGAGTGGAGGGAGGGAAGGGGGCTTGTTATTTTCACTGTTGAAACAAGTTTACAATCAGCTGAAGAAGCTCGCTTTCCCGTCTGAACTCTCACATCGCGTCACGCGCCAACTAACGAGAGCTTCAGCAGCAGCGCGAGCTAACACACGCGGCTCTACTTCTGCTGCTGAAAAACTTAAACGCCCCCAAAGAAACGCTACATGTCAGGTTAACGGCAAAAACGCAACGACGTCTCTTGACATATTTTAACCAAAATAAGAAAACCAAAATAAAATTACACACAGGACATTCCGTCCTGTGTGTAATTTGTGTGATATACATCTATATCCATCTCACACACGTTTCTTCAGTTCCTGCATGTTGTCTGCCGCATAACCAAAGCCCAGTCATCCACAAACTTGTCTGGAAAAATTTGCGCGAAGCTTCGGTCATTCTAAAGTTCGAGGTGTGTATTGAAGCATACTACTACTACTACAACTTCAACTGGACTCGCACTAACGGTTGCTTTGCAGCCGGGCTGGGCCCCGCTGACAGCCGTGGCGAACTACCGGGTGTCCCCGTAGCTCTTCTGAAGGCTGCAGACTAGCTCCAGTGATAGTAACTACTTAGTTTTCATATCTCCGTTGGCAAAGATTACTTGCACCCGCCTGTTAATCACGCTCTCTAAGACGCGTGTTCTCACTTTGCCCGCAATCTACGCCTCCCCCCCTCTCATACACACGCACACAAACGTACAATAAGTGCTCGACAGTTTTAAGCTAGGAGAGGCGGTGAAACCTCTCCACGGCCAATCACACCCACCGACATCCACGTCTGTTTGCGAGCTCCACGCTACCCCGCCTGCAGCAGTGGCTGGATTCTCTCCCCCCGCAGACAACGGTACCTGACGGAGGCAGGGCCGGTCCTTAACACACTGAAGAAGCACAACGGAACCAAGTTGAAGCACTTCAGTGGGAAAACCGTCCGAGCCGTCACCATCTATCTCCCACGCACACATCCGTTTCCACCGGCGTAACGGCTCCTCGGTTAAAACAAGGCTGTTTCGTCCATTGGCAACCTCACGGCCTCCCAGATCCGGACTCCATCTTTGACTAGTTGACATTCAGCTCTTGCCGAGACAAATTCCTTATTTGCATGCCAGCTTCCAATTGGTACGTTTCTGTGCCTATCTGTGTTCTTATTGGTGGAAATATTATCTCATCACTTTCGGGATTGGTCACATACCAATGGAACGTCATTGTATAGTTTAATTTTAACAATGAGCACAAATTCTCTTATTCATTCACAAATTTTTCATTACCCGCCTGTGAGGTGCTACATCGTGTTATGGTGCTTGCGAGGAATGACGACTTAGAGCCGCAGTCAGCAACTTGTTCCATCAGTGTCCCAGAAAATGGCAGCTGACGGTGGACTAGAGTATGGTGTTCGCAGCGGGACCACCCTCACTTCAAACACATGCGGGTGCAATAACAGCCGAGGAAGTGTGGAATGTGTATTCCTGCAGCGTGGACATAACTGGTTCCCAGACCCTCGGGCCTCGGTGGGCACAGACACGTATGGCTGCACCGGTCCCGGTAGCATATGTCGGTGTGGTGTGGGCGGGTAACGGTTGGGGTGGGAAAAGGTTAAAGGCGGCTGGGCTCACTGGAGGCGCTGTGTCGACGCTCGGAGGAGGGCAACAGCCTGTGAAATGTGCCATTCCTGACCAATGGAGCCCAAATAATGCCATTGTCCGGAGGAAAAGACCCGCCTCCGTACAGGGACCAGTGCTGGGACGGTGCTGCCTTGCGCTAAATATCACGGCGAGAACACGTGCCCGTCGATATTTTCTCATGATGAATTGCAAGCCGGTGTTTCCCACTTCCTGTCACTTTAAACCAATGTGATCCCGGACTGTGACACATAAGTCACGCATTATAAATATGACACTGCCTTTCTTTTCTGCACGGATCTGTGTGCCATGACGTGCGGTAGATGGTATGTGAGAAACGCGCACTCACTTTCGCCTCTGCTTGACAGTCTGGGAGGTGTGTGGGTTCGCAGGAAGTTCCATGCCCATATTTAGTGGTGACGACCGCCGTTCGGGTCCACACACATCTGGGCTGTGTTCAAATCAAAGTTCACACTTGTGTTTTCTTGTTTTTCTTTGTCCTTGGAAAAATATCCACAAACAACCTCCAGCTGTGAGCCTCACTCTCAAATTCTGGCTGCGAGTGAATTTCATTGTGATGAATATAATGCATCGTTAAATCTGTACAGTTTCCTATTTGATGAAACACAACGTGTATGGCCAAACCATCCTCATGGCCACAGAACTGAAATTTCACTTGTAATTAAACTGGGGGGAAAATCTAAATCTAAAAAGAAAATCTAAAAATACACAAATAACAAAGAAAGAATACCAAATAACAAACACCAGAGTGAATGTGAGAGGAATATGAAATGAGAAACATGTAAAGCATATTTTTTTAAAGATGGAATAGTGTTCTGACTGAAAAACTGAGATGCCAGAATAGCTGTTCAGCACTAAAGTCATTAAGTGTTGAGCTGCTTGGAGTCACATTAAAAATATGGTGATAAAAATCTGAGCAGATAAGCAGCAGTTTGCTCTGGGTGCATGGCCCGTGTTTGTCAGTTTAGCTTTTACTAAACATTGTACAACAGATGGCACAAAGTTACAGATATTCCGTGTGGTAATGTGCTCTGGTTTTAGCTCAGTGAGTATTTTTCAACATTTCTGTGTAAAATAAGCACGTCAGCAGCTCAAATAGCTCCACTTCCTGAATGCATCTCTGTGAGGGGTTTCAGAGTCTTCTCAGCAGTGAAAGTAGCTGCTGGACACAAGATGACAGAAATAACAGGAGTTATGTTTCGGGAACTGTTCAGTTTTCATAGATCTGTAACAGCACAAAGAGTTTTCCAAAAACACTTTTGCAGTCACAGAAAGATTTAGGCCAAGCTTACTTTAATGAAAGGTTGCCACACTCTGAAGGGATCCCTGCCCTTCATTTTCATAGGAAATAAAAGAACTGGCAGCATCCTAAATAACAGCTCACCTTTTTCTTTGCCAACAGTGCTGCTGAAGGATAAAAGACAAGAACCATACATATCAGCCCGCTCTCATGGGACTTACCTTAAAACCAACAACAACAACAACAACAACTTGATTTCAGTGCATCCAATGGAGCCAAACGGAGCATTATCTCTTGTGAGTTGATTTTCTTTTTATAATTCATTAGTGTGGTGTAACAGAGCTGTTCATCCAGCCTGGTGTTGATAGAGTATCTTTAATCAAACTGGCTGATGTAACAACGTGTTGGAAAGCCGTTCTTTTAATCACATGTGACATTTCTTCTGAGGGCTGCAGACAAGCTTCAGTTTAGCCAAAACACACACAGCCAGATCTCCCAGACAGGGACAGGTCCTAAACTAAGACAAAAAGTTTTTATCCAACACTTTACCGGGGAAGACTTTAGCAAGAGAGCGAGAGTCGTATTTTCATGTTCAAAAAATCCGCGTCACAATTTCATAATCCTGTGTTGGTGTGGCATCAGGCTGACTGCAGTCTGGCTTCGTCTCCATACAAAGTACATGCTGTCCCACTGAGCATTTGTGCTTTTGTGGCCTTCAAGAAAAAGAAAATCCCTTAACAGTATTGACTGCCAGGCATCAATGTGTCACATTGTGACTCTGAGCCAATCACAGTTGCAAGAATTCATCAGCCCCCGTGTGTGTTCTAGCTCCGCCCATGTACAGATCATGTGATCAGTCAGGGGCAGTAGCAGCAGGACACAACTCTGGCTCTGTCAGGAAAACAACGTAGGCAATGTTTGCTTAGTCATGTGGAAATGCAAGCCTGCAACATGGAAAAGGTGTGATTTCATCAACTCATGAATCCAAGCGTTTCAAAAAGTCACATCTGCAAGCCCACAGAGGTAGTGACGGGCTGTCCTAACTCAGACTTACAGTAGCCATCTCACTGCTGCTCAGGTGACTTCGAGTAAGACACTTAGATCCTAAGAATTAAGCCTGCAGCAGAGTCAGAACAAAAAGCCATTGTGAAGGCAGTCAGACATGCTGATGTGTGGATCATTATTATTTAAAGGGATTCCATTAGAATATTTTTGCATTGCGACTTTTGTGATTTATGTCCCATGCTTTTTCCTACTTACAAATGCAATATTTAGCGGTAGTATTTATTGTATTTGTATGTGTGTATTCCATTGCACTTTACTGCTATAATACAAAAAGGAAAATTTATCCTTTTGGACTGATTAAAATAACACACTAAACCTTTTCCATAAAACAAGTTTTCTGATTTACTTTGTTGCTTTTATGCTGAAAATCTATAAATGACTCATGTCAATTGTGTCTATTACTTTAATAAAATAGATTTAATAAAATAAAAAGCTTGCATTGCAAATTGCTACTTAAGGCAAATGGAAAAATATGGCTAGTATTTGAAATCTATATAGCTGTAATTTTATAATTCTGTGTTTATAAATATGCAGCATTTTAGCTTTGCAGCTAGGTGTAATGATGCTCAGTGTAGGTACGTTATAATGTTTGGAATCTTGAACTTTCACATAGTAGCATAAAATAAAAGCAGCATACTTTTTATGAGAGAGTAGTATAAGATTGTATTTTGTGACCAAGTGCTTAAATATGACCATAAATGCTGGCTCTGGGACTGATGTAACACAACAAGAGTATTAATGCTTGGAAAAAACAGTTAGCGAACATTTAAGAAATATCTTAAAATACTGTAAGAGAAAGTGAGAAACCAAGTATCGTTTCATGTTTATCATTACAGATATCTGGATGTGCTCTTTCTTTTGGGTGTTCTGTGTGCTGGTGTTTGAGGGTTCTGCTGTTTTCTGTGTTATGATAGTCATAAGTCAATGTATATCTGCTGCCATGACATGACAATAACCCGGTTAGTTTTTGTCATCATAGGTTAGTTTGAAGACACTGGCAAGGTTGTTGTATTTGTGGTTCATTTATCTGATTTTCTGATTTCTGGGTCAACATGACCTCATTCTCTGTAACTCTTAGTGCTTTGTGTAAAGCAGTATGCTGCTATTGCAATCAGACTCATACTAGCACAATAGGATCAATACTTTGTTTATATCTTCTATGGAGCCCACTGAATTGTGTTCATTATTTAATGAAAAATGTACCTCAAACATGCACTATGAACAATGTCTGAACCTTTTGTTGTTGACTGTCACATCTATTTTATTTACAACCCAACAGAAGCTAACCCAAAGTGTTTAGAGACAGGCACATGAGCATTTCAACTCTGCAAAAATCCCAGGTGCAAAATACATGAAAAGCTGAAAATTGGGTTTTGTGGTATAAACTAATTACTCTGGGAAAAAAAGTGTGTTTATTTATAACTTTGGTCTTATTAAACAATTAATTCATTTGAGCATGGTCTCTTACACCTTTAATTAAAGAATTTAATTATAGTGGAGAAACTTGTCTTCAGGGCCTGTAGGTTATTCAGCATGAAAATAATTTTTATGTGTGTGTTTGTGTGTAAATCAAAATGCTGAGACTGATGCATTATTGTGTAAATAGCATAAGTTGAGTAAAAAAAAAAAAGCAATAGTTCCATAGTTACTGCACCTGAATTGGGTCACAAAACAACTGTAGGGGTACAGAAATAAATAAAGATTTAGGAAAGAAGATAGCAAGGTTATAATGTATAATTTAACGCATCAGTTGATTTTTTATATATAAATGTAGAAAACAATTAATTTCTAAGAGAAAAAACAGAAATTTCATTCATTTCATACTTGAGGGTACAAAATGAGTGTAACTTTACAAAGTGTCATTCATTTTGATGCTCTAGTGACGGAGCTATGACAACTTTAACCTAGGTTCTATTTAAAGAGGCAACAGTACATCATACCTGATCCTGTGTAGTTGCTGTGTTTATTATTAAATTTTTATTAATGAGAGGAGAGTGAACATCATTTGACTTCTAGACTATGCCACTGTTTGTTGTCCACAACACTGGTAAAAAAAAAAAAACAACAAAAAAAAAACAACAACAACAACAAAATCTCTGATTATGAAAACATGTGCAGACCAGCAGACCATGTTGTTTGATATGGTTGTATGCAGAACAGGGAATCAAAAACATTCACGGTTTTTTTTTAATGTTTTATGGGTCCTGATAATCATC
>NW_005187568.1:1331534-1337858 GCF_000239375.1 Pundamilia nyererei
TCCATGCAGTCGCGCAGGGGTGCGTTCTGAATAAAAAAAATTTCGCGAGGGGCGGGGTTTGGCCTCCTGGCATTCCGAGGACTGTAGCCTAATCGTGGTAACACCATGCTGCATTCACGTTATAACGAAAGGTAGGAAATACAGGAGCCTAGAAAAAGCAGGAGCCAGTCCATTTAATTCAGTTTTATTTATACACCGCCGAATTATAACAACAGTCGCCTCAAGGCGCTTTATATTCTACAATAATACATATAGTCTGAGTCCTGACTAATATTTCTGAACAGAGCAGAGGAGAAAATTGTGTAAGGATTTATGAGGGTTTGTGTTTTGAAAATAGATCTACAAAAACATACTGTTACTTCCAGCTTTGTACTTAGTAATTTGGTAATAGGTTAAACTTTCATTCGCTGAAGAGGAATAATCACAGGTATAATCAGACAAGCCAGCAATCGGAGTTTTTAAATAGTAAAATGGCCGAATACTCGAATACATGATATCCCGCATTTGTTAATCTCTGTTCGTGACTGGCTCAGCCCTATTCTCCTGAAATAAATATCAACAAACCTTCAGCAAACCTAAACCACTCTTTGTTAATGGTGTCAATTTTCACAGTTCCTACTACAACATTTCTGCGGCGTTTTTACAATAAAAATCCTAAATTACGTGAACACAGCGTCAATTTACAAGGACCTAAATGCAACCCCACTCCCCACGCACACATATCAGTCCGCGCTGTGTACATTCTAGTTTTGTTACAGACGTATAGGAGTTCGTAACCATAGCAACATGCCAACGTGAACCGTGTACTGCTGAGGAACTATGTTTTCCGGCGGAGTGGAAAGCTAAAGCAACGTCGGGATTCGAATGCTCTTCCTACGCTTCATGGTTTCTCGAGGCACTTGGCACAGCCAGCACCGGCACCTTTAATGTCGCACAGTTATTAACCAACTGGAGTAGTTTTCGTCCGCGTGTTGTGTTAAAGCGAGAGAAAAGAAAACAGACTTCCTGACGGAGCCGCAGCACACGCCACCAGTGAAAGGGTTAAAGCGGGGAACTGCTGGACCACACATGTTGGAAGAAGCTGAGTACTGACCTAACCAGTTTAGATCAACCGGAGCTCCATTTAGTCAAGGACAGGCCAAACTAATGGAGTTGACAAGGATTAGCGCAATGAATGAAACCATAAAAGGTCAAAAATAATTCCTATGCAGCTTCCTCAGCGGGGGATTTTAGTGTCAGCGTGTCCGGGACAATTATCTTTAACGAAATTCAACGCGCCAGGAGGCTGCTCCAAATTATTTAGATATTTTTCTGATGTTAGGCCTGCTGTTTGGAACCTCTGTAGGTAAATAAATCAAACGTCATTCGTTTTTTCCGGAGTCTCCTCTCACAGCCGCTTCCAGGACTTAATCACAGAGGTTGTGTAGGGTTAACTCTTTGAAATGAACACCTCTCTGTCCCTGGTTGTTCTCTCAAACACCACAAATAATTGTTTTGGGGGAACAGTTTCTCCGAGGCCTGCATGTCCAACACAGTGTATTTCAGGCCCACCAGCACTAAATAAATGGTCTATTAATTAATTTCATTTTATTGAATCTTCTGGTGTTTGGGGGGGGGGAGAAAGAAATGATGAGTGAGAGCAATATTGTTAATATTGCCTGTGTCAATGAGTTAAAGAATAAAGCAGAGCAAATGATTCTTGATTGAAATGAATCATCTCACAAATTGTTGACTCCATTTTATTTATATAGCTCCAAATCACAACAGCTGCTGCTTCAGATATACTGTGACAGTACATCTTAGTTTATTTGTGGTAATTGTTTAGCAGTCATGTCATTGTGAAGCTGCACCCTGAAGATCGCATTTGCTCCCTTATCATGGGACTGCAAAAAAAGGACTAACTAATATATTCTATTACAAAAAAAACCTAAACTCAGTAGGACTTTGATTGAACTAAATTGTTTTCATCTGTACCATGTCTTATTTGTCCTTCGCTCATTTTTCTCCACCAAAAGTACTGCATGTATGTAATCTTTAATTCGGCATGAGCACACATTTTGAACAGTATTTGTTTGTCATCAGGCTTTATGTAGTGGACATTTGTTTCCTATCTGAAGTGATTACAAGATTCAGTCTGGTTTTCAGCCAGCTTATGTGTTTTGTAGGAAGAAATCGTTAAATTAATAAAATTACTTTTTAATGTCACTCCTCTGATTGCCAAGACTCCGGAAAAGAATTTTCAGAAGCCAAAAATCCTACATTCTCATAGCACACAGGAATTATGGATTACTGTTCGGGTACTTATCATGGTCAGTGAAGATGTAACAGTAACTCGAGCCCTTAGCTAAATGTAGCTGAGCAAATACGAATACATTTCACAAACGTGAAAATCCCATGACATTATGTGCACTTATTTTTTTGTAGACAGTGAAATTAAAAGAACATAAAAAATGTTAAAGTCCTGCATTCAAAACTGGAATAAAAATATATTTTTAAAAAAATGTGTAAAAACTCAAAAAAAGTGTCCAAAATAATGTAGTATATATGCATATCACGTGTTAGCTGCTTGAGATTGTTTTCTTTAACTGAGGTTTTTGAATAGTTTATTTGTTACTACTATTATTTATTTACAATAGACAGCAGGACAGCGCTCTCCATTACCATAATCAAAAGACCAAATGAATATATTTTGGAAGAACGGTATATCATTCCTCCAACGGAGTTCCAGAGAATTACAAAATTATTTGTAAGGCTCACTGAATCTGTACTGGCAGAATGTGGTGGCTCAACACCTTTAATTTGTCACTCATCTTATTTCATAAAATGAAACAGATATTGTAAAGTAACTGTGGACTAAATGTACAAGAGCAATGCAAAAGTAAGGCTTTAGATTATCTTCCCTCTGATGACAGATGTTGTTGTAGATTTATGTTTACATTTATTTGTATTTTAAAACTAAGTCTTTAGAGGTGAATGAAGGATAACAGGAACGCATGTGAAAGAACAGGGAATGGGGCTTGGAAGGCAGTGGGCAAGCAGCTAGGTACTTGGTCATGAAGGATGATGAAAGTATCAGTGGCGGTCAGTAGATGGCTGATGAGCAGGCTGGATGACACTGGGGAGTCTGAGAAGTAGGGAGAACCATGGTTAATACAGTGAAGATCCCACAGAAACAATCAGACTTCACCAGGTCTAGTGATTGAGGAAAATACTTTAACTTCCAGTGATGGTTTATAAAAAGAACAAGAAAGAAACATGTCTTATGCAAAAAAAAAGAAAAAAAAATGAGCTATAAGTTGCTGAAAATAATTCTTTAAACTGAATAGAAAGTATAAATAGAGGTTTACAGGTTTGTACTATGTGTATTGTGCAGTAACAAATTTCAGTGTTGTTTTAAAGTAACTAGGTTTTATGAGACATAAGCTATTAAAGATTTAAGAGCAAATAAGAATAGAATAGAAAGAATAAATCAACACAATAAACAGTGTTTATTAACAAATAACAAAATAGTGCTTCTTTATTTGTGAACTGTAACTTATATTTGGTTTGGATCTGGAGTGACATTAAACAGAAGTGTGGGAAGAGGGTGCCATTTAAATTAAAATGTTTATACATTTTAAATGTACTGCATGATACCATCTTGGTATAGTTTACTTTTGGCATAATAAACATGGGTAAATCCGCATGAAAGTATTAAGGAAGGCTCTAGTTTATTGTGAATTAAAGTGGTCATGGACTCACAGAGATCGTAACAACTGCTCTGCGACCAGACCTCGTCCTTTGGTCTAACTCCCCAAAACATGCGCATGTCATTGAGCTGACGGTACCACAGGAGGAAGCAATTGAGGAAACATTAGAGCGTAAGAAGCTGCGGTATGCCAACTTGGCAGCTGAGGCAGAGGACAGAGGCTGCTTTGTTGCCAGTACAACAGCAAAACTGCTTAGAGAGATTGGGATCAGAAGACAGGTGCAACGGCAGGCTATAAGAAAATTAGCTAACACTGCTGAGAGGACCAGTCACTGGCTATGGTTAAAAAGGACTGACATCACTTGGGTAGCTAAGGCAGTCAGCTAACTGTGAAAGAAAAGAAAATATTCAACTCTTCTTCCTTCTGCTCTTCTTCTCTTTTCTGGGAGGCAGTGGGGAGGTAGAGCTTACAGCCCGATCCGGCGGGTAGGTGTGGGAAGCCAGATCGGGCGCCCCCCTTCCGGCTCTCCTTTCTGCTCTTTCCTATCTTGTCCCTTTTGTCCGTGTTGGGGAATAACAGAATACATGTACTGCCGTTACATATTTAAAATACAAATATGAGCATTCCGTTACAGTTACCGTTTTAAAGGGTGGTATTCAGAATACAGTTACTTTGTTGAAATAAATGGATTACACGGTGGTCTCCTCCTGTTTCATATGTTAGGCTATGCCCTCTCTATTTTTGGTAATTCCACACCAGTGGAAACCCAAACATGCGGCCCACATAATGACGTGAAGAAATATTTAAAAAAAATAATTTAATATGAAGGCAATAGGCAGAGTGTTACAGGCATAGCCCTAAAGAATGTAGCCTCATGGGCAGTGTAATCCGTGCTGCAGGGAGAATGGACTGCCATCCCCCTTATGTTTCTGTTAGCGCCAGGGAGTGAGAAAAAGGAGAGTCGAAAAGTACGAGCTGTCACTGAGCAGAAAGGGGACATAGAAGCATGTAAATATAATAATAACCACTCCAGCCAAAAAGAGTGCCTGACGAGCCCAGTTGTAAGTAAGCTATTAAGACTCGACTGTACACTGTGTTCGTGTTTTCCTCCGAAACAATAAGCTCCGCTGGGTCAACTTTGCTCTCTCTGTCTCTCGCTAGCAAAGTTGACCCAGACAACAAAGTAAGGCTAGTTTTCAGTTACGAGCCCGACACGGAACCCGATGTATTAGCCAGAGGTCCCGCGGACTTGTTTTATATACTCGCGGAATAGTTTTCTATACGAAATCGCTGCAATCGCTATATTAAGATTTAAATATCTAGTTCAGATTGGTATGGCGAGGAACCTTCAGTAATAGTAATAAATCACACAGGAATAGTACATTCATGTAGTTGCAAATAGCATGATAATACAGTGGCTTGCAAAAGTATTCAGCCCCCTTGAAGTTTTCCACATTTGCTTTCACACACAGCCACAAACATGAATCAATTTTATTGGAATCCCACATGGAAGACCAATACAAAGTGGTGTACACTTGAGAAGTGGAACAAAAATCATACCTAACCCCATGCTCTGGGGGTGCTTCTCTTCAGCAGGGATAGGGAAGCTGGTCAGAGTTAATGGGAAGATGGATGGAGCCAAATACAGGGCAATCTTGGAAGAAAACCTCTTGGAGTCTGCAAAAGACTTGAGACTGGGGCGGATGTTCACCTTCTAGCAGGACAATGACCCTAAACATAAAGCCAGGGCAACAATGGAATGGTTCAAAACAAAACATATCCATGTGTTAGAATGGCCCAGTCAAAGTCCAGATCTAAATCCAATCAAGAATCTGTGGCAAGATCTGAAAACTGCTGTTCACAAACACTATCCATCTAATCTGACTGAGCTGGAGCTGTTTTGTAAAGAAGAATGGGCAAGGATTTCAGTCTCTAGATGTGCAAAGCTGGTAGAGACATACCCTAAAACAGTGGTCCCCAACCCCCGGGCCTCGGACCGGTACCGGTCCGTGAGTCGTTTGGTGCCGGGCCGCAAGAGTTGAGGCTCAGGTGTGAAATGTATGGTTTTCAGGGTTTTTATCGTTTTTCAGCGTTATTTTTTTATCGTTTTTATCGTTAACTCGGTTTTCCTGGGTCTTTTCACGTGTGTTATGAATAAATCTTTTTTTCGGTACCGGTACTAGTTTTATTTTGTTGTATTTATCCGCCACACCTTAAAGGCCAGTCCGTGAAAATATTGTTGGGCATAAATCGGGTCCGTGGCGCAAAAAAGGTTGGGGACCACTGCCCTAAAAGACTGGCAGCTGTAATTGCAGCAAAAGGTGGTTCTACAAAGTATTGACTCAGGGGGCTGAATAATTACGCACACCCCACTTTTCAGTTATTTATTTGTAAAAAATGTTTGGAATCATGTATGATTTTCGTTCCACTTCTCAAGTGTACACCACTTTGTAGTGGTCTTTCACGTGGAATTCCATTAAAATTGATTCATGTTTGTGGCTGTAATGTGACAAAATGTTGAAAAGTTCAAGGGGGCCGAATACTTTTAAAGAGATCTCCGATGTTGTTCCCGGGATCTGCTGGAGCCACTCGCCTAGCTTGGGAGTCACCGCACCTAGTGCTCCGATTACCACGG